>NW_027512591.1:0-273397 GCF_048772815.1 Callospermophilus lateralis
AGAGAACAGAGTGAAACCTAAAAATAAAAACTGCTACTGTAAAAGAACGCTTCAACTTAGAAGAAAAAAATTTGGTGAGCCAAGTGGGATTTGTGGACTTGTCATTACCACCAAGTATCATCAAGATTGGGTGAAAAAATATTTGCTGGTATTTCGGAAACTCCTAATTTCTTGGAAGCTTGGCAACCCGTCTCAATTAAAGTGCTTTTCCACAGTCTCTACTTAGGGCTACTTGAAGCGGATACAAATCATAGAGACAAAACTGAGAACTCCTTTATTTTGTCAAGTTTCAAAGAGCTACTACAAACCATGTTGGATTTAGAGTTCCAAATTCATCTATCTATATAGGAGAGAACAGAGTGAAACCTAAATATAAAAACTGCTAATGTAGACGAACGCTTCAACCTAGAAGAACAAAATTTGGTGAGCAAAGTGGGATATGTGTACCGATCATTACCACCACGTATCATCAACATTGGGTGACAAAATATTTGCTGGTATTTCGGAAAATCGTAATTTCTTGGAAGGTTGGCAACCCCTTTCCATGAAAGTGCTCTTCCACCGTCTCTGCTTAGTGCTAAATGAAGCAGAAACAAATCATAGATACAAAACAGAGAACTCCTTTACTTTGTCAAGTTTCAAAGAGCTACTACAAACCATATTGGATTTAGAGTTCCAAATTCATCTATCTATATAGGAGAGAACAGAGTGAAACCTAAATATAAAAACTGCTACTGTAGAGGAATACTTCAACCTAGAAGAACAAAATTTGGTGAGATAAGTGGGATTTCTGTACTGATCATTACCACCAAGTGTGATCAAGATTGCGTGAAAAAATATTTGCTGGTATTTCGGAAACTCGTTATTTCTTAGAAGCTTGGCAACCCCACTCAATGAAAGTGCTGTTCCACAGTCTGTTCCTAGGGTTACTTAAAGAGGAAACAAACCATAGCGACAAAACTGAGAACTTCTTTTTTTTGTCAAGTTTCAAAGAGCTACTACAAACCATGTTGGATTTAGAGTTCCAAATTCATTTATCTATATAGGAGAGAACAGAGTGAAACCTAAAAATAAAAACTGCTATTGTAAACGAATGCTTCAACCTAGAAGAACAAAATTTGTTGAGCCAAGTGGCATTTGTGTACTTGTCCTTACCACCAAGTATCATCAACATTGGGTGAAAAAATATTTGCTGGTATTTCGGAAACTCGTAATTTCTTGGAAGCTTCCCAACCCCTCACAATGAAAGTGCTTTTCCACAGTCTCTGCTTAGGGCTACTTGAAGCCAAATCAAATCATAGAGACAAAACTGAGAACTCCTTTATTTTTTCAAGTTTCAAAGAGCCACTACAAACCATGTTGGATTTAGAGTTCCAAATTAATCTAATTATAAAGCAGAGAACAGAGTGAAACCTAAATATAAAAACTGCTACTGTAGACGAACGCTTCAACCTAGAAGAACAAAATTTGGTGAGCCAAGTGGGATTTGTGTACCGATCATTACCACCATGTATCATCAACATTGGGTGACAAAATATTTGCTGTAATTCGGAAAATCGTAATTTCTTGGAAGCTTGGCAACCCCTTTCAATGAATGTGCTTTTCCACCGTCTCTGCTTAGGGCTACATGAGGTGGAAACAATTCATAGATACAAAACAGAGAACTCCTTTACTTTCTCAAGTTTCAAAGAGCTACTACAAACCATATTGGATTTAGAGTTCCAAATTCATCTATCTATATAGGAGAGAACAGAGTGAAACCTAAATATAAAAACTGCTACTCTAGACGAATGCTTCAACCTAGAAGAAAAAAATTTGGTGAGCCAAGTGGAATGTGTGTACTGATCATTACCACCAAGTGTCATCAAGATTGGGTGGAAAAATATTTGCTGGTATTTCGGAAACTCGTTATTTCTTAGAAGCTTGGCAACCCCACTCAATGAGAGTGCTTCTCCACAGTCTATTCCTAGGGGTACTGGAAGAGGAAACAAACCATAGAGACAAAACTGAGAACTCCTTTATTTTGTCAAGTTTCAAAGAGCCACTACAAACCATGTTGGATTTAGAGTTCCAAATTCATCTATCTGTATAGCAGAGAACAGAGTGAAACCTAAACATAAAAACTGCTACTGTAGACGAACGCTTCAACCTAGAAGAACAAAATTTGGTGAGCCAAGTGGGATTTGTGTACTGATCATTACGACCAAGTATCATCAACATTGGGTGAAAAAATATTTCCTGGTATTTCGGAAACTCGTTATTTCTTAGAAGCTTGGCAACCCCTCTCAATGAAAGTGCTTTTCCACCGTCAGTGCCTAGTGCTAATTGAAGAGGAAACAAACCGTAGGGACAAAACTGAGAACTCCTTTCTTTTGTCAAGTTTCAAATAGCTACTAGTAACCATGTTGGATTTAGAGTTCCAAATTCATCTATCTATATAGCAGAGAACAGAGTGAGAACTAAATATAAAAACTGCTACTGTAGACGAACGCTTCAACCTAGAAGAACAAAATTTGCTGAGGCAAGTGGGATTTGTGTACTGATCATTACCACCAAGTATCACCAAGATTGGATAAAAAAATATTTCTGGTATTTCGGAAACTCTTAATTTCTTGGAAGCTTGACAACCCCTCTCAATGAAAGAGCTTTTCCACAGTCTCTGCTTAAGGCTACTTGAAGCAGAAACAAATCATAGAGACAAAACTGAGAACTCCTTTATTTTGTCAAGTTTCAAAGAACTACTACAAACCATGTTGGATTTAGAGTTCCAAATTCATCTATCTATATAGGAGAGAACAGAGTGAAACCTAAAAATAAAAACTGCTATTGTAAACGAACGCTTCAAAGTAGAAGAACAAAATTTGGTTAGCCAAGTGGGATTTGTGGACTTGTCATTACCACCAAGTATCATCAAGATTGGGTGAAAAGATATTTGCTGGTATTTCGGAAACTCGTAATTTCTTGGAAGCTTGGCAACCCCTCTCAATGAAAGTGCTTTTCCACAGTCTGTGCTTAGGGCTATTTAAAGCGGATACAAATCATACAGACAAAACTGAGAACTCCTTTATTTTGTCAAGTTTCAAAGAGCTACTACAAACCATGTTGGATTTAGAGTTCCAAATTCATCTATCTATATAGGAGAGAACAGAGTGAAACCTAAATATAAAAACTGCTACTGTAGACCAACGCTTCAACCTAGAAGAACAAAATTTGGCGAGCCAAGTGGGATTTGTGTACTGATCATTACCACCAAGTATCATCAACATTGGGTGAAAAAATATTTGCTGATATTTCGGAAACTCGTTATTTCTTAGAAGCTCGGCAACCCCTCTCAATGAAAGTGCTTTTCCACCGTCAGTGCCTAGGGCTAATTGAAGAAGAAACAAACCACAGAGACAAAACTGAGAACTCCTTTCTTTTGTCAAGTTTCAAATAGCTACTACAAACCATGTTGGTTGTAGAGTTCCAAATTCATCTATCTATATAGCAGAGAACAGAGTGAAACCTAAATATAAAAACTGCTACTGTAGATGAACGCTTCAACTTAGAAGAACAAAATTTGGTGAGCCAAGTGTGATTTGTGTACTGATCATTACCACCAAGTATCATCAAGATTGGGTGAAAAAATATTTGCTGGTATTTCGGAAACTCGTAATTTCGTGGAAGCTTGGCAACCTCTATCAAAGAAAGTGCTTTTCCACCGTCGGTGCCTAGGGATAATTGAAGAGGAAATAAACCATAGAGACAAAACTGAGAACTCCTTTTTTTTGTCAAGTTTCAAAGAGCCACTACAATCCATGTTGGATATAGAGTTCCAAATTCATTTATCTATATCAGACAACAAAGTGAAACCTAAATATAAAAACTGCTACTGTAGACGACCTATTCAACCTAGAAGAACAAAATTTGGTGAGCCAAGAGGGATTTTTGTACTTGTCCTTACACCAAGTATCATCAAGATTGGTTGAAGAATATTTGCTGGTATTCCGGAAACTCGTTATTTCTTAGAAGCTTGGAAACCCCTCTCAATGAAAGTGCTTTTCCACATTCTGTGCCAAGGGCTACATGAAGCGGAAACAAATAATAGATACAAAACAGAGAACTCCTTTACTTTGCCAAGTTTCAAAGAGCTACTAAAAACCATGTTGGATTTAGAGTTCCAAATTCATCTATCTATATAGGAGAGAACAGAGTGAAACCTAAATATAAAAACTGCTACTCTAGACGAATGCTTCAACCTAGAAGAACAAAATTTGGTTAGCCAAGTGGGATTTGTGTACTGATCATTACCACCAAGTATTATCAAGATTGGGTGAAAAAATATTAGCCGGTATTTCGGAAACAATTAATTTCCTGGAAGTTTGGCAACCCCTCTCAATGAAAGTGCTTTTCCACAGTCTCTGCTTAAGGCTACTTGATGCGGAAACAAATCATAGAGACAAAACTGAGAACTCCTTTAATTTGTCAAGTTTCAAAGAGCTACTAGAAACCATGTTGGATTTAGAGTTCCAAATTCATCTATCTATATAGGAGAGAACAGAGTGAAACCTAAATATAAAAACTGCTACTGTAGATGAACGCTTCAACCTAGAAGAACAAAATTTGGTGAGCCAAGTGGGATTTGTGTACTGATCATTACCACCAAGTATCATCAACATTGGGTGAAAAAATATTTGCTGGTATTTTGAAAACTCGTTATTTCTTAGAAGCTCGGCAACCCATCTCAATGAAAGTGCTTTTCCACCGTCTGTGCCTAGGGCTAATTGAAGGGGAAACAAACCATAGAGACAAAACTGAGAACTCCTTTCTTTTGTCAAGTTTCAAATAGCTACTAGTAACCATGTTGGATTTAGAGTTCCAAATTCATCTATCTATCTCAGAGAACAGAGTGAAAAATAAATATAAAAACTGCTACTGTAGTCGACCGATTCAACCTAGAAGAACAAAATTTGGTGTGCCAAGTGGGATTTGTGTACTGATCATTACCACCAAGTTTCATCAAGATTGGGTGAAAAAATATTTGCTGGTATGTCAGAAACTCTTAATTTCTTGGAAGCTTGGCAAACCCTCTCAATGAAAGTGCTTTTCCACAGTCTCTGCTTAAGGCTAATTGAAGCGGAAACAAATCATAGAGACAGAACTGAGAACTCCTTTATTTTGTCAAGTTTCAAAGAGCTACTACAAACCATGTTGGATTTAGAGTTCCAAATTCTTCTATCTATATAGGAGAGAACAGAGTGAAACCTAAATATAAAAACTGCTACTGTAGACGAACGCTTCAACCTAGAAGAACAAAATTTGGTGATCCAAGTGGGATTTGTGTACTGATCATTACCACCAAGTATCATCAACATTGGGTGAAAAAATATTTGCTGGTATTTCGTAAACTCTTATTTTCTTGGAAGCTTGGCAACCCCTCTCAATGAAAGTGCTTTTCCACAGTCTCTGCTTAAGGCTACTTGAAGCGGAAACAAATCATAGAGACAAAACTGAGAACTCCTTTATTTTGTCAAGTTTCAAAGAGCTACTACAAACCATGTTGGATTTAGAGTTCCAAATTCATCTATCTATATAGGAGAGAACAGAGTGAAACCTAAATATAAAAACTGCTACTGTAGACGAACGCTTCAACCTAGAAGAACAAAATTTGGTGTGCCAAGTGGGATGTGTGTACTGATCATTACCACCAAGTTTCATCAAGATTGGGTGAAAAAATATTTGCTGGTATTTCAGAAACTCTTAATTTCTTGGAAGCTTGGCAAACCCTCTCAATGAAAGTGCTTTTCCACAGTCTCTGCTTAAGGCTAATTGAAGCGGAAACAAATCATAGAGACAGAACTGAGAACTCCTTTATTTTGTCAAGTTTCAAAGAGCTACTACAAACCATGTTGGATTTAGAGTTCCAAATTCTTCTATCTATATAGGAGAGAACAGAGTGAAACCTAAATATAAAAACTGCTACTGTAGACGAACGCTTCAACCTAGAAGAACAAAATTTGGTGATCCAAGTGGGATTTGTGTACTGATCATTACCACCAAGTATCATCAACATTGGGTGAAAAAATATTTGCTGGTATTTCGTAAACTCTTATTTTCTTGGAAGCTTGGCAACCCCTCTCAATGAAAGTGCTTTTCCACAGTCTCTGCTTAAGGCTACTTGAAGCGGAAACAAATCATAGAGACAAAACTGAGAACTCCTTTATTTTGTCAAGTTTCAAAGAGCTACTACAAACCATGTTGGATTTAGAGTTCCAAATTCATCTATCTATATAGGAGAGAACAGAGTGAAACCTAAATATAAAAACTGCTACTGTAGACGAACGCTTCAACCTAGAAGAACAAAATTTGGTGAGCCAAGTGGGATTTGTGTACTGATCATTACCACCAAGTATCATCAACATTGGGTGAAAAAATTTTGCTGGTATTTCGGAAACTCGTTATTTCTTAGAAGCTCGGCAACCCCTCTCAATGAAAGTGCTTTTCCACCGTCCGTGCCTAGGGCTAATTGAAGAGGAAACAAACCATAGAGACAAAACTGAGAACTCCTTTTTTTTTGTCAAGTTTCAAATAGCTACTAGTAACCATGTTGGATTTAGAGTTCCAAATTCATCTATCTATATAGCAGAGAACAGAGTGAGACCTAAATATAAAAACTGCTACTGTAGACGAACGCTTCAACCTAGAAGAACAAAATTTGGTGAGCCAAGTGGGATTTGTGTACTGATCATTACCACCAAGTATCATCAAGATTGGGTGAAAAAATATTTGCTGGTATTTCGGAAACTCTTAATTTCTTGGAAGCTTGGCAACCCCTCTCAATGAAAATACTTTTCCACAGTCTCTGCTTAAGGCTACTTGAAGCGGAAACAAATCATAGAGACAAAACTGAGAACTCCTTTATTTTGTCAAGTTTCAAAGAGCTACTACAAACCATGTTGGATTTAGAGTTCCAAATTCATCTATCTATATTGGAGAGAACAGAGTGAAACCTAAATATAAAAACTGCTACTGTAGACGAACGCTTCAACCTAGAAGAACAAAATTTGGTGAGCCAAGTGGGATTTGTGTACTGATCATTACCACCAAGTATCATCAACATTGGGTGAAAAAATATTTGCTGGTATTTCGGAAACTCGTAATTTCTTGGAAGCTCGGCAACCCCTCTCAATGAAAGTGCTTTTCCACCGTCCGTGCCTAGGGCTAATTGAAGAGGAAACAAACCATAGAGACAAATCTGAGAACTCCTTTTTTTTGTCAAGTTTCAAATAGCTACTAGTAACCATGTTGGATTTAGAGTTCCAAATTCATCTATCTATATAGCAGAGAACAGAGTGAGACCTAAATAGAAAAACTGCTACTGTAGACAAACGCTTCAACCTAGAAGAACAAAAGTAGGTGAGCCAAGTGGGATTTGTGTACTGATCATTACCACCAAGTATCATCAAGATTGGGTGAAAAAATATTTGCTTGTATTTCGGAAACTCTTAATTTCTTGCAAGCTTGGCAACCCCTCTCAATGAAAGAGCTTTTCCACAGTCTCTGCTTAAGGCTACTTGAACCGGAAACAAATCATAGAGACAAAACTGAGAACTCCTTTATTTTGTCAAATTTCAAAGAGCTACTACAAACCATGTTGGATTATAGTTCCAAATTCATCTATCTATATAGGAGAGAACAGAGTGAAACCTAAAAATAAAAACTGCTATTGTAAACGAACGCTTCAAAGTAGAAGAACAAAATAAGGTTAGCCAAGTGGGATTTGTGGACTTGTCATTACCACCAAGTATAATCAAGATTGGGTGAAAAGATATTTGCTGGTATTTCGGAAACTCGAAATTTCTTGGAAGCTTGGCAACCCCTCTCAATGAAAGTGCTTTTCCACAGTCTGTGCTTAGGGCTACTTAAAGCGGATACAAATCATAGAGACAAAACTGAGAACTCCTTTATTTTGTCAAGTTTCAAAGAGCTACTACAAACCATGTTGGATTTAGAGTTCCAAATTCATCTATCTATATAGGAGAGAACAGAGTGAAACCTAAAAATAAAAACTGCTTCTGTAGACGAATGCTTCAACCCAGAAGAACAAAATTGGTGAGCCAAGTGGGATTTGTGTACTTGTCCTTACACCAAGTATCATCAAGATTGGGTGAAGAATATTTGCTGGTATTTCGGAAACTCGTTATTTCTTAGAAGCTTGGCAACCCCTCTCAATGAAAGTGCTTTTCAACAGTCTGTGCCTAGGGCTACTTGAAGAGGAAACAAACCATAGAGACAAAACTGAGAACTTCTTTATTTTGTCAAGTTTCAAAGAGCTACTACAAACCATGTTGGATTTAGAGTTCCAAATTCATCTATCTATATCAGAGAACAGAGTGAAACCTAAATATAAAAACTGCTACTGTAGACGAACGCTTCAACCTAGAAGAACAAAATTTGGTGAGCCCAGTGGAATTTGTGTACTGATCATTACCACCAAGTATCATCAACATTGGGTGAAAAAATATTTGCTGGTTTTCGGAAACTCGTAATTTCTTGGAAGCTCGGCAACCCCTCTCAATGAAAGTGCTTTTCCACCGTCCGTGCCTAGGGCTAATTCAAGAGGAAACAAACCATAGAGACAAAACTGAGAACTCCTTTTTTTTGTCAAGTTTCAAAGAGCCACGACAAACCACGTTGGATTTAGAGTTCCAAATTCATCTATCTATATCAGAGAACAGAGTGAAACCTAAATATAAAAACTGCTACTGTAGATGACCGATTCAACCTAGAAGAACAAAACTTGGTGAGTCAAGTGGGATTTGTGTACTGATCATTACCACCAAGTATCATCAAGATTGGGTGAAAAAATATTTGCTGGTATTTCGGAAACGCTTAATTTCTTGGAAGCTTGGCAACCCCTCTCAATGAAAGTTCTTTTCCACAGTGTCTGCTTAAGGCTACTTGAAGCAGAACCAATCATAGAGACAAAACTGAGAACTCCTTTATTTTGTCAAGTTTCAAAGAGCTACTACAAACCATGTTGGATTTAGAGTTCCAAATTCATCTATCTATATAGGAGAGAACAGAGTGAAACCTAAAAATAAAAACTGCTATTGTAAACGAACGCTTCAAAGTAGAAGAACAAAATTTTTTAGCCAAGTGGGATTTGTGGACTTGTCATTATCACCACGTAACATCAAGTTTGGGTGAAAAAATATTTTCTGGTATTTCGGAAACTCGTTATTTCTTGGAAGCTTGGCAATCCCTCTCAATGAAAGTGCTAGTCCACAGTCTCTGCGTAGGGCTACTTGAAGCGGATACAAATCATAGAGACAAAACTGAGAACTCCTTTAGTTTGTCAAGTTTCAAAGAGCTACTACAAACCATGTTGGATTTAGAGTTCCAAATTCATCTATCTTTATAGGAGAGAACAGAGTAAAAGCTGAAAATAAAAACTGCTACTGTAGACGAATGCTTCCACGTAGAAGAACAAAATTTGGTTAGCCAAGTGGGATTTGTGTACTTGTCCTTACCTCCAAGTATCATCAAGATTGGGTGAAGAATATTTGCTGGTATTTCGGAAACTCGTTATTTCTTAGAAGCTATGCAACCCCTCTCAATGAAAGTGCTTTTCCACAGTCTGTGCGTAGGGCTACTTGAAGAGGAAACAAAAAATAGAGACAAAACTGAGAACTCCTTTATTTTGTCAAGTTTCAAAGAGCTACTACAAACCATGTTGGATTTAGAGTTCCAAATTCATCTATCTATATAGCAGAGAACAGAGTGAAACCTAAATATAAAAACTGCTACTGTAGACGAACGCTATAACCTAGAAAAACAAAATTTGGTGAGCCAAGTGGGATTTCTGTACTGATCATTACCACCATGTATCATCAAGATTGGGTGAAAAAATATTTGCTGGTATTTCGGAAACTCGTTATTTCTTAGAAGCTTGGCAACCCCTCTCAATGAAAGTGCTTTTCCACCGTCGGTGCCTAGGGCTACTTGAAGAGGAAACAAACCGTAGAGAAAAAACTGAGAACTCCTTTATTTTGTCAAGTTTCAAAGAGCTACTTCAAACCATGTTGGATTTAGAGTTCCAAATTCATCTATCTATATAGGAGAGAACAGAGTGAAACCTAAATATAAAAACTGCTACTGTAGATGAACGCTTCAACCTAGAAGAACAAAATTTGGTGAGCCAAGTGGGATTTGTGTACTGATCATTACCACCAAGTATCATCAAGTTTGGGTGAAAAAATATTTGCTGGTATTTTGAAAACTCGTTATTTCTTAGAAGCTCGGCAACCCATCTGAATGAAAGTGCTTTTCCACCGTCCGTGCCTAGGGCTAATTGAAGAGGAAACAAACCATAGAGACAAAACTGAGAACTCCTTTCTTTTGTCAAGTTTCAAATAGCTACTAGTAACCATGTTGGATTTAGAGTTCCAAATTCATCTAACTATATAGCAGAGAACAGAGTGAGACCTAAATATAAAAACTGCTACTGTAGACGAACGCTTCAACCTAGAAGAACAAAATTTGGTGAGCCAAGTGGGATTTGTGTACTGATCATTACCACCAAGTATCATCAAGATTGGGTGAAAAAATATTTGCTGGTATTTCGGAAACTCTTAATTTCTTGGAAGCTTGACAACCCCTCTCAATGAAAGAGCTTTCCACAGTCTCTGCTTAAGGCTACTTGAAGCGGAAACAAATCATAGAGACAAAACTGAGAACTCCTTTATTTTGTCAAATTTCAAAGAGCTCCTACAAACCATGTTGGATATAGAGTTCCAAATTCATCTATCTATATAGGAGAGAATAGAGTGAAACCTAAAATTAAAAACTGCTATTGTAAACGAACGCTTCAAAGTAGAAGAACAAAATTTGGTTAGCCTAGTGGGATTTGTGGACTTGTCATTACCACCAAGTATCATCAAGTTTGGGTGAAAAGATATTTGCTGGTATTTCGGAAACTCGTAATTTCGTGGAATCTTGGCAACCCCTCTCAATGAAAGTGCTTTTCCACAGTCTGTGCTTAGGGCTACTTAAAGCGGATACAAATCACAGAGACAAAACTGAGAACTCCTTTATTTTGTCAAGTTTCAAAGAGCTACTACAAACCATGTTGGATTTAGAGTTCCAAATTCATCTATCTATATAGGAGAGAACAGAGTGAAACCTAAATATAAAACCTGCTACTGTTGACGAAGGCTTCAACCTAGAAGAACAAAGTTTGGCGAGCCAAGTGGGATTTGTGTACTGATCATTACCACCAAGTATCATCAAGATTGGGTGAAAAAATATTTGCTGGTATTTCGGAAACTCTTAATTTCTTGGAAGTTTGGCAACCCCTCTCAATAAAAGTGCTTTTCCACCGTCGGTGCCTAGGGTTAATTGAAGAGGAAATAAACCATAGAGACAAAACTGAGAACTCCTTTTTTTGTCAAGTTTCAAAGAGCTACTACAAACCATGTTGGATTTAGAGTTCCAAATTCATCTATCTATATCAGAGAACAGAGTGAAACCTAAATATAAAAACTGCTACTGTAGTCGACCGATTCAACCTAGAAGAACAAAATTTGGTGTGCCAAGTGGGATTTGTGTACTGATCATTACCACCAAGTTTCATCAAGATTGGGTGAAAAAATATTTGCTGGTATTTCAGAAACTCTTAATTTCTTGGAAGCTTGGCAAACCCTCTCAATGAAAGTGCTTTTCCACCGTCGATGCCTAGGGCTACTTGAAGAAGAAACAAACCGTAGAGAAAAAACTGAGAACTCCTTTATTTTGTCAAGTTTCAAAGAGCTACTACAAACCATGTTGGATTTAGAGTTCCAAATTCATCTATCTATATCAGAGAACAGAGTGAAACCTAAATATAAAAACTGCTACTGTAGTCGACCGATTCAACCTAGAAGAACAAAATTTGGTGTGCCAAGTGGGATTTGTGTACTGATCATTACCACCAAGTTTCATCAAGATTGGGTGAAAAAATATTTGCTGGTATTTCGGAAACTCTTAATTTCTTGGAAGCTTGACAACCCCTCTCAATGAAAGAGCTTTTCCACAGTCTCTGCTTAAGGCTACTTGAAGCGGAAACAAATCATAGAGAAAAAACTGAGAACTCCTTTATTTTGTCAAATTTCAAAGAGCTACTACAAACCATGTTGGATTTAGAGTTCCAAATTCATCTATCTATATAGGAGAGAACAGAGTGAAACCTAAAAATAAAAACTGCTATTGTAAACGAATGCTTCAAAGTAGAAGAACAAAATACGGATAGCCAAGTGGGATTTGTGGACTTGTCATTACCACCAAGTATCATCAAGATTGGGTGAAAAGATATTTGCTGGTATTTCGGAAACTCGAAATTTCTTGGAAGCTTGGCAACCCCTCTCAATGAAAGTGCTTTTCCACAGTCTGTGCTTAGGGCTACTTAAAGCGGGTACAAATCATAGAGACAAAACTGAGAACTCCTTTATTTTGTCAAGTTTCAAAGAGCTACTACAAACCATGTTGGATTTAGAGTTCCAAATTCATCTATCTATATCAGAGAACAGAGTGAAACCTAAATATAAAAACTGCTACTGTAGACGAACGCTTCAACCTAGAAGAACAAAATTTGGTGAGCCCAGTGGAATTTGTGTACTGATCATTACCACCAAGTATCATCAACATTGGGTGAAAAAATATTTGCTGGTTTTCGGAAACTCGTAATTTCTTGGAAGCTCGGCAACCCCTCTCAATGAAAGTGCTTTTCCACCGTCCGTGCCTAGGGCTAATTGAAGAGGAAACAAACCATAGAGACAAAACTGAGAACTCCTTTTTTTTTGTCAAGTTTCAAAGAGCCACGACAAACCACTTTGGATTTAGAGTTCCAAATTCATCTATCTATATCAGAGAACAGAGTGAAACCTAAATATAAAAACTGCTACTGTAGATGACCGATTCAACCTAGAAACAAAACTTGGTGAGTCAAGTGGGATTTGTGTACTCATCATTACCACCAAGTATCATCAAGATTGGGTGAAAAAATAATTGCTGGTATTTCGGAAACTCTTAATTTCTTGGAAGCTTGGCAACCCCTCTCAATGAAAGTTCTTTTCCACGGTGTCTGCTTAAGGCTACTTGAAGCAGAACCAATCATAGAGACAAAACTGAGCACTCCTTTATTTTGTCAAATTTCAAAGAGCTACTACAAACCATGTTGGGTTTAGAGTTCCAAATTCATCTATCTATATAGGAGAGAACAGAGTGAAACCTAAAAATAAAAACTGCTATTGTAAACGAACGCTTCAAAGTAGAAGAACAAAATTTGGTTAGCCAAGTGGGATTTGTGGACTTTTCATTATCACCACGTAACATCAAGTTTGGGTGAAAAAATAATTTCTGGTATTTCGGAAACTCATTTCTTGGAAGCTTGGCAATCCCTCTCAATGAAAGTGCTTGTCCACAGTCTCTGCGTAGGGCTACTTGAAGCGGATACAAATCATAGAGACAAAACTGAGAACTCCTTTAGTTTGTCAAGTTTCAAAGAGCTACTACAAACCATGTTGGATTTAGAGTTCCAAATTCATCTATCTATATAGGAGAGAACAGAGTAAAAGCTGAAAATAAAAACTGCTACTGTAGACGAATGCTTCCACCTAGAAGAACAAAATTTGGTTAGCCAAGTGGGATTTGTGTACTTGTCCTTACCTCCAAGTATCATCAAGATTGGGTGAAGAATATTTGCTGGTATTTCAAAAACTCGTTATTTCTTAGAAGCTTGGCAACCCCTCTCAATGAAAGTGCTTTTCCACAGTCTGTGCGTAGGACTACTTGAAGAGGAAACAAAAAATAGAGACAAAACTGAGAACTCCTTTATTTTGTCAAGTTTCAAAGAGCTACTACAAACCATGTTGGATTTAGAGTTCCAAATTCATCTATCTATATAGCAGAGAACAGAGTGAAACCTAAATATAAAAACTGCTACTGTAGACGAACGCTATAACCTAGAAAAACAAAATTTGGTGAGCCAAGTGGGATTTCTGTACTGATCATTACCACCATGTATCATCAAGATTGGGTGAAAAAATATTTGCTGGTATTTCGGAAACTCGTTATTTCTTAGAAGCTTGGCAACCCCTCTCAATGAAAGTGCTTTTCCACCGTCGGTTCCTAGGGCTACTTGAAGAAGAAACAAACTGTAGAGAAAAAACTGAGAACTCCTTTATTTTGTCAAGTTTCAAAGAGCTACTACAAACCATGTTGGATTTAGAGTTCCAAATTCATCTATCTATATTGGAGAGAACAGAGTGAAACCTAAATATAAAAACTGCTACTGTAGATGAACGCTTCAACCTAGAAAAACAAAATTTGGTGAGCCAAGTGGGATTTGTGTACTGATCATTACCACCAAGTATCATCAAGACTGGGTGAAAAAATATTTGCTGGTATTTCGGAAACTCTTAATTTCTTGGAAGCTTGGCAACCCCTCTCAATGGAAGTGCTTTTCCACTGTCTCTGCTTAAGGCTACTTGAAGCGGAAACAAATCATAGAGACAAAACTGAGAACTCCTTTATTTTGTCAAGTTTCAAAGAGCTACTACAAACCATGTTGGATTTAGAGTTGGAAATTCATCTATCTATATCAGAGAGAACAGAGTGAAACCTAAAAATAAAAACTGCTACTGTAGACAAATGCTTCAACCTAGAAGAACAAACTTTGGTGAGCCAAGTGGGATTTGTGTACTTGTCCTTACCACACATATCATCAAGATTGGGTGAAAAAAATATTTGCTGGTATTTCGGAAACTCGTTATTTCTTAGAAGCTTGGCAACCCCTTTCAATTAAGTGCTTTTCCACAGTCTGTGCCTAGGGCTACTGGAAGAGGAAACAAAGCATAGAGACAAAACTGAGAACTCCTTTATTTTGTCAAGTTTCAAAGAGCCACTACAAACCATGTTGGATTTAGAGTTCCAAATTCATCTATCTGTATAGCAGAGAACAGAGTGAAACCTAAACATAAAAACTGCTACTGTAGACGAACGCTTCAACCTAGAAGAACAAAATTTGGTGAGAAAAGTGGGATTTGTGTACTGATCATTACCACCAAGTATCATCAACATTGGGTGAAAAAAATATTTGCTGGTATTTCGGAAACTCGTTATTTCTAAGAAGCTTGGCAACCCCTCTCAATGAAAGTGCTTTTCCACAGTCAGTGCCTAGGGCTACTTAAAGAGGAAACAATCTATAGAGACAAAACTGAGACCTCCTTTATTTTGTCAAGTTTCAAAGAGCTACTGCAAACCATGTTGGATTTAGAGTTCCCAATTCATCTATCTATATAGGAGAGAACAGAGTGAAACCTAAATGTAAACCTGCGACTGTAGACGAACGCTTCAACCTAGAAGAACAAAATTTGGTGAGCCAAGTGGGATGTGTGGACTTGTCATTACAACCACGTATCATCAAGATTGGGTGAAAAAATATTTGCTGGTGTTTCGGAAACTCGTAGTTTCTTGGAAGCTTGGAAACCCCTCTAAATGAAAGTGCTTTTCCACGGTCTCTTCTTAGGGCTACTTGAAGCGGATACAAATCATAGAGACAAAACTGAGAACTCCTTTATTTTTTCAAGTTTCAAAGAGCCACTACAAACCATGTTGGATTTAGAGTTCCAAATTCATCTATCTATATAGGAGAGAACAGAGTGAAACCTAAATGTAAAAACTGCGACTGTAGACGAACGCTTCAACCTAGAAGAACAAAATTTGGTGAGCCAAGTGGGATTTGTGTACTGATCATTACCACCAAGTATCATCAACATTGGGTGAAAAAATATTTGCTGGTATTTCGGAAACTCGTTATTTCTTAGAAGCTTGGCAACCCCTCTCAATGAAAGTGCTTTTCCACCGTCAGTGCCTAGTGCTAATTGAAGAGGAAACAAACCGTAGGGACAAAACTGAGAACTCCTTTCTTTTGTCAAGTTTCAAATAGCTACTAGTAACCATGTTGGATTTAGAGTTCCAAATTCATCTATCTACATAGGAGAGAACAGAGTGAAACCTAAAAATAAAAACTGCTATTGTAAACGAACGCTTCAATGTAGAAGAACAAAATTTGGTTAGCCAAGTGGGATTTGTGGACTTGTCATTACCATCAAGTATCATCAAGATTGGGTGAAAAGATATTTGCTGGTATTTCGGAAACTCGTAATTTCTTGGAAGCTTGAAACCCCTCTCAATGAAAGTGCTTTTCCACAGTCTGTGCTTAGGGCTACTTAAAGCGGATACAAATCATACAGACAAAACTGAGAACTCCTTTATTTTGTCAAGTTTCAAAGAGCTAATACAAACCATGTTGGATTTAGAGTTCCAAATTCATCTATCTATATAGGAGAGAACAGAGTGAAACCTAAATATAAAAACTGCTACTGTAGACGAACGCTTCAACCTAGAAGAACAAAATTTGGCGAGCCAAGTGGGATTTGTGTACTGATCATTACCACCAAGTATCATCAACGTTGGGTGAAAAAATATTTGCTGGTATTTCGGAAACTCGTTATTTTTTAGAAGCTCGGCAACCCCTCTCAAAGAAAGTGCTTTTCCACCGTCGGTGCCTAGGGCTAATTGAAGAAGAAACAAACCATAGAGACAAAACTGAGAACTCCTTTCTTTTGTCAAGTTTCAAATAGCTACTACAAACCATGTTGGATGTAGAGTTCCAAATTCATCTATCTATATAGCAGAGAACAGAGTGAAACCTAAATATAAAAACTGCTACTGTAGACGAACGCTTCAACTTAGAAGAACAAAATTTGGTGAGCCAAGTGTGATTTGTGTACTGATCATTACCACCAAGTATCATCAACATTGGGTGAAAAAATATTTGCTGGTATTTCGGAAACTCGTAATTTCGTGGAAGCTTGGCAACCTCTTTCAATGAAAGTGCTTTTCCACCGTCGGTGCCTAGGGATAATTGAAGAGGAAATAAACCATAGAGACAAAACTGAGAACTCCTTTTTTTTGTCAAGTTTCAATGAGCCACTACAAACCATGTTGGATATAGAGTTCCAAATTCATTTATCTATATCAGACAACAAAGTGAAACCTAAATATAAAAACTGCTACTGTAGACGACCTATTCAACCTACAAGAACAAAATTTGGTGAGCCAAGAGGGATTTGTGTACTTGTCCTTACACCAAGTATCATCAAGATTGGGTGAAGAATATTTGCTGGTATTCCGGAAACTCGTTATTTCTTAGAAGCTTGGAAACCCCTCTCAATGAAAGTGCTTTTCCACATTCTGTGCCAAGGGCTACATGAAGCGGAAACAAATAATAGATACAAAACAGAGAACTCCTTTACTTTGTCAAGTTTCAAAGAGCTACTACAAACCATGTTGGATTTAGAGTTCCAAATACATCTATCTATATAGGAGAGAACAGAGTGAAACCTAAATATAAAAACTGCTACTGTAGACGAATGCTTCAACCTAGAAGAACAAAATTTGGATAGCCAAGTGGGATTTGTGTACTGATCATTACCAACAAGTATTATCAAGATTGGGTGAAAAAATATTAGCTGGTATTTCGGAAACTCTTAATTTCCTGGAAGTTTGACAACCCCTCTCAATGAAAGTGCTTTTCCACAGTCTCTGCTTAAGGCTACTTGATGCGGAAACAAATCATAGAGACAAAACTGAGAACTCCTTTAATTTGTCAAGTTTCAAAGAGCTACTACAAACCATGTTGGATTTAGAGTTCCAAATTCATCTATCTATATAGGAGAGAACAGAGTGAAACCTAAATATAAAAACTGCTACTGTAGATGAACGCTTCAACCTAGAAGAACAAAATTTGGTGAGCCAAGTGGGATTTGTGTACTGATCATTACCACCAAGTATCATCAACATTGGGTGAAAAAATATTTGCTGGTATTTTGAAAACTCGTTATTTCTTAGAAGCTCGGCAACCCATCTCATTAAAAGTGCTTTTCCACCGTCCGTGCCTAGGGCTAATTGAAGAGGAAACAAACCATAGAGACAAAACTGAGAACTCCTTTCTTTTGTCAAGTTTCAAATAGCTACTAGTAACCATGTTGGATTTAGAGTTCCAAATTCATCTATCTATATTGGAGAGAACAGAGTGAAACCTAAATATAAAAACTGCTACTGTAGACGAACGCTTCAACCTAGAAGAACAAAATTTGGTGAGCCAAGTGGAATTTGTGTACTGATCATTACCACCAAGTATCATCAAGATTGGGTGAAAAAATATTTGCTGGTATTTCGGAAACTCTTAATTTCTTGGAAGCTTGACAACCCCTCTCCATGAAAGAGCTTTTCCACAGTCTCTGCTTAAGGCTACTTGAAGCGGAAACAAATCATAGAGACAAAACTGAGAACTCCTTTATTTTGTCAAGTTTCAAAGAGCTCCTACAAACCATGTTGGATATAGAGTTCCAAATTCATCTATCTATATAGGAGAGAATAGAGTGAAACCTAAAATTAAAAACTGCTATTGTAAACGAACGCTTCAAAGTAGAAGAACAAAATTTGGTTAGCCTAGTGGGATTTGTGGACTTGTCATTACCACCAAGTATCATCAAGATTGGGTGAAAAGATATTTGCTGGTATTTCGGAAACTCATAATTTCGTGGAATCTTGGCAACCCCTCTCAATTAAAATGCTTTTCCACAGTCAGTGCTTAGATCTCCTTAAAGCGGATACAAATCACAGAGACAAAACTGAGAACTCCTTTATTTTGTCAAGTTTCAAAGAGCTACTACAAACCATGTTTGGATTTAGAGTTCCAAATTCATCTATCTATATAGGAGAGAACAGAGTGAAACCTAAATATAAAAACTGCTACTGTAGACGAAGGCTTCAACCTAGAAGAACAAAGTTTGGCGAGCCAAGTGGGATTTGTGTACTGATCATTACCACCAAGTATCATCAACATTGGGTGAAAAAATATTTGCTGGTATTTCGGAAATTCGTTATTTCTTAGAAGCTCGGCAATCCCTCTCAATGAAAGTGCTTTTCCACCGTCGGTGCCTAGGGCTAACTGAAGAGGAAACAAACCATAGAGACAAAACTGAGAACTCCTTTTTTTGTCAAGTTTCAAAGAGCTACTACAAACCATGTTGGATTTAGAGTTCCAAATTCATCTATCTATATCAGAGAACAGAGTGAAACCTAAATATAAAAACTGCTACTGTAGACGACCGATTCAACCTAGAAGAACAAAATTTGGTGTGCCAAGTGGGATTTGTGTACTGATCATTACCACCAAGTTTCATCAAGATTGGGTGAAAAAATATTTGCTGGTATTTCAGAAACTCTTAATTTCTTGGAAGCTTGGCAAACCCTCTCAATGAAAGTGCTTTTCCACAGTCTCTGCTTAAGGCTACTTGAAGCGGAAACAAATCATAGAGACAGAACTGAGAACTCCTTTATTTTGTCAAGTTTCAAAGAGCTACTACAAACCATGTTGGATTTAGAGTTCCAAATTTTTCTATCTATATAGGAGAGAACAGAGTGAAACCTAAATATAAAAACTGCTACTGTAGACGAACGCTTCAACCTAGAAGAACAAAATTTGGTGAGCCAAGTGGGATTTGTGTACTGATCATTACCACCAAGTATCATCAACATTGGGTGAAAAAATATTTGCTGGTATTTCGGAAACTCTTATTTTCTTGGAAGCTTGGCAACCCCTCTCAATGAAAGTGCTTTTCCACAGTCTCTGCTTAAGGCTACTTGAAGCGGAAACAAATCATAGAGACAAAACTGAGAACTCCTTTATTTTGTCAAGTTTCAAAGAGCTACTACAAACCATGTTGGATTTAGAGTTCCAAATTCATCTATCTATATAGGAGAGAACAGAGTGAAACCTAAATATAAAAACTTCTACTGTAGACGAACGCTTCAACCTAGAAGAACAAAATTTGGTGAGCCAAGTGGGACTTGTGTACTGATCATTACCACCAAGTATCATCAACATTGGGTGAAAAAATTTTGCTGGTATTTCGGAAACTCGTTATTTCTTAGAAGCTCGGCAACCCCTCTCAATGAAAGTGCTTTTCCACCGTAAGTGCCTAGGGCTAATTGAAGAGGAAACAAACCATAGAGACAAAACTGAGAACTCCTTTTTTTTGTCAAGTTTCAAATAGCTACTAGTAACCATGTTGGATTTAGAGTTCCAAATTCATCTATTTATATAGCAGAGAACAGAGTGAGACCTAAATATAAAAACTGCTACTGTAGACGAACGCTTCAACCTAGAAGAACAAAATTTGGTGAGCCAAGTGGGATTTGTGTACTGATCATTACCACCAAGTATCATCAAGATTGGGTGAAAAAATATTTGCTGGTATTTCGGAAACTCTTAATTTCTTGGAAGCTTGGCAACCCCTCTCAATGAAAGTGCTTTTCCACAGTCTCTGCTTAAGGCTACTTGAAGCAGAAACAAATCATAGAGACAAAACTGAGAACTCCTTTATTTTGTCAAGTTTCAAAGAGCTACTACAAACCATGTTGGATTTAGAGTTCCAAATTCATCTATCTATATTGGAGAGAACAGAGTGAAACCTAAATATAAAAACTGCTACTGTAGCCGAACGCTTCAACCTAGAAGAACAAAATTTGGTGAGCCAAGTGGGATTTGTGTACTGATCATTACCACCAAGTATCATCAACTTTGGGTGAAAAAATATTTGCTGGTATTTCGGAAACTCGTAATTTCTTGGAAGCTCGGCAACCCCTCTCAATGAAAGTGCTTTTCCACCGTCCGTGCCTAGGGCTAATTGAAGAGGAAACAAACCATAGAGACAAAACTGAGAACTCCTTTTTTTTTGTCAAGTTTCAAATAGCTACTAGTAACCATGTTGGATTTAGAGTTCCAAATTCATCTATCTATATAGCAGAGAACAGAGTGAGACCTAAATAGAAAAACTGCTACTGTAGACAAACGCTTCAACCTAGAAGAACAAAAGTAGGTGAGCCAAGTGGGATTTGTGTACTGATCATTACCACCAGTATCATCAAGATTGGGTAAAAAAATATTTGCTTGTATTTCGGAAACTCTTAATTTCTTGCAAGCTTGGCAACCCCTCTCAATGAAAGAGCTTCTCCACAGTCTCTGCTTAAGGCTACTTGAAGCGGAAACAAATCATAGAGACAAAACTGAGAACTCCTTTATTTTGTCAAATTTCAAAGAGCTACTACAAACCATGTTGGATTTAGAGTTCCAAATTCATCTATCTATATAGGAGAGAACAGAGTGAAACCTAAAAATAAAAACTGATATTGTAAACGAACGCTTCAAAGTAGAAGAACAAAATAAGGTTAGCCAAGTGGGATTTGTGGACTTGTCATTACCACCAAGTATCATCAAGATTGGGTGAAAAGATAGTTGCTGGTATTTCGGAAACTCGAAATTTCTTGGAAGCTTGGCAACCCCTCTCAATGAAAGTGCTTTTCCACAGTCTGTGCTTAGGGCTACTTAAAGCGGATACAAATCATAGAGACAAAACTGAGAACTCCTTTATTTTTTCAAGTTTCAAAGAGCTACTACAAACCATGTTGGATTTAGAGTTCCAAATTCATCTATCTATATCAGAGAACAGAGTGAAACCTAAATATAAAAACTGCTACTGTAGACGAACGCTTCAACCTAGAAGAACAAAATTTGGTGAGCCCAGTGGAATTTGTGTACTGATCATTACCACCAAGTATCATCAACATTGGGTGAAAAAATATTTGCTGATTTTCGGAAACTCGTAATTTCTTGGAAGCTCGGCAACCCCTCTCAATGAAAGTGCTTTTCCACCGTCCGTGCCTAGGGCTAATTGAAGAGGAAACAAACCATAGAGACAAAACTGAGAAATCCTTTTTTTTGTCAAGTTTCAAAGAGCCACGACAAACCACGTTGGATTTAGAGTTCCAAATTCATCTATCTATATCAGAGAACAGAGTGAAACCTAAATATAAAAACTGCTACTGTAGATGACCGATTCAACCTAGAAGAACAAAATTTGGTGAGTCAAGTGGGATTTGTGTACTGATCATTACCACCAAGTATCATCAAGATTGGGTGAAAAAATATTTGCTGGTATTTCGGAAACTCTTAATTTCTTGCAAGCTTGGCAACCCCTCTCAATGAAAGTTCTTTTCCACAGTGTCTGCTTAAGGCTACTTGAAGCAGAACCAATCATAGAGACAAAACTGAGAACTCCTTTATTTTGTCAAGTTTCAAAGAGCTACTACAAACCATGTTGGATTTAGAGTTCCAAATTCATCTATCTATATAGGAGAGAACAGAGTGAAACCTAAAAATAAAAACTGCTATTGTAAACGAACGCTTCAAAGTAGAAGAACAAAATTTGGTTAGCCAAGTGGGATTTGTGGACTTTTCATTATCACCACGTAACATCAAGTTTGGGTGAAAAAATATTTTCTGGTATTTCGGAAACTCATTTCTTGGAAGCTTGGCAATCCCTCTCAATGAAAGTGCTTGTCCACAGTCTCTGCGTAGGGCTACTTGAAGCGGATACAAATCATAGAGACAAAACTGAGAACTCCTTTAGTTTGTCAAGTTTCAAAGAGCTACTACAAACCATGTTGGATTTAGAGTCCCAAATTCATCTATCTACATAGGAGAGAACAGAGTAAAAGCTGAAAATAAAAACTGCTACTGTAGACGAATGCTTCCACCTAGAAGAACAAAATTTGGTTAGCCAAGTGGGATTTGTGTACTTGTCCTTACCTCCAAGTATCATCAAGATTGGGTGAAGAATATTTGCTGGTATTTCGGAAACTCGTTATTTCTTAGAAGCTTGGCAACCCCTCTCAATGAAAGTGCTTTTCCACAGTCTGTGCGTAGGGCTACTTGAAGAGGAAACAAAAAATAGAGACAAAACTGAGAACTCCTTTATTTTGTCAAGTTTCAAAGAGCTACTACAAACCATGTTGGATTTAGAGTTCCAAATTCATCTATCTATATAGCAGAGAACAGAGTGAAACCTAAATATAAAAACTGCTACTGTAGACGAACGCTATAACCTAGAAAAACAAAATTTGGTGAGCCAAGTGGGATTTCTGTACTGATCATTACCACCATGTATCATCAAGATTGGGTGAAAAAATATTTGCTGGTATTTCGGAAACTCGTTATTTCTTAGAAGCTTGGCAACCCCTCTCAATGAAAGTGCTTTTCCACCGTCAGTGCCTAGGGCTACTTGAAGAGGAAACAAACCGTAGAGAAAAAACTGAGAACTCCTTTATTTTGTCAAGTTTCAAAGAGCTACTACAAACCATGTTGGATTTAGAGTTCCAAATTCATCTATCTATATAGCAGAGAACAGAGTGAAACCTAAATACAAAAACTGCTACTGTAGATGAACGCTTCAACCTAGAAAAACAAAATTTGGTGAGCCAAGTGGGATTTGTGTACTGATCATTACCACCAAGTATCATCAAGATTGGGTGAAAAAATATTTGCTGGTATTTCGGAAACTCTTAATTTCTTGGAAGCTTGGCAACCCCTCTCAATGAAAGTGCTTTTCCACTGTCTCTGCTTAAGGCTACTTGAAGCGGAAACAAATCATAGAGACAAAACTGAGAACTCCTTTATTTTGTCAAGTTTCAAAGAGCTACTACAAACCATGTTGGATTTAGAGTTGGAAATTCATCTATCTATATAGGAGAGAACAGAGTAAAACCTAAAAATAAAAACTGCTACTGTAGACAAATGCTTCAACCTAGAAGAACAAACTTTGGTGAGCCAAGTGGGATTTGTGTACTTGTCCTTACCACACATATCATCAAGATTGGGTGAAAAAAATATTTACTGGTATTTCGGAAACTCGTTATTTCTTAGAAGCTTGGCAACCCCTTTCAATTAAGTGCTTTTCCACAGTCTGTGCCTAGGGCTACTGGAAGAGGAAACAAACCATAGAGACAAAACTGAGAACTCCTTTATTTTGTCAAGTTTCAAAGAGCCACTACAAACCATGTTGGATTTAGAGTTCCAAATTCATCTATCTGTATAGCAGAGAACAGAGTGAAACCTAAACATAAAAACTGCTACTGTAGAGGAACGCTTCAACCTAGAAGAACAAAATTTGGTGAGAAAAGTGGGATTTGTGTACTGATCATTACCACCAAGTATCATCAACATTGGGTGAAAAAAATATTTGCTGGTATTTCGGAAACTCGTTATTTCTAAGAAGCTTGGCAACCCCTCTCAATGAAAGTGCTTTTCCACAGTCAGTGCCTAGGGCTACTTAAAGAGGAAACAATCTATAGAGACAAACCTGAGACCTCCTTTATTTTGTCAAGTTTCAAAGAGCTACTGCAAACCATGTTGGATTTAGAGTTCCCAATTCATCTATCTATATAGGAGAGAACAGAGTGAAACCTAAATGTAAACCTGCGACTGTAGACGAACGCTTCAACCTAGAAGAACAAAATTTGGTGAGCCAAGTGGGATTTGTGGACTTGTCATTACAACCACGTATCATCAAGATTGGGTGAAAAAATATTTGCTGGTGTTTCGGAAACTCGTAGTTTCTTGGAAGCTTGGAAACGCCTCTAAATGAAAGTGCTTTTCCATGGTCTCTTCTTAGGTCTACTTGAAGCGGATACAAATCATAGAGACAAAACTGAGAACTCCTTTATTTTCTCAAGTTTCAAAGAGCCACTACAAACCATGTTGGATTTAGAGTTCCAAATTCATCTATCTGTATAGCAGAGAACAGAGTGCGACCTAAATATAAAAACTGCTACTGTAGACGAACGCTTCAACCTAGGAGAACAAAATTTGGTGAGCCAAGTGGGATTTGTGTACTGATCATTACCACCAAGTATCATCAAGATTGGGTGAAAAAATATTTGCTGGTATTTCGGAAACTCTTAATTTCTTGGAAGCTTGACAACCCCTCTCAATGAAAGAGCTTTTCCACAGTCTCTGCTTAAGGCTACTTGAAGCGGAAACAAATCATAGAGACAAAACTGAGAACTCCTTTATTTTGTCAAGTTTCAACGAGCTACTACAAACCATGTTGGATATAGAGTTCCAAATTCATCTATCTATATAGGAGAGAATAGAGTGAAACCTAAAATTAAAAACTGCTATTGTAAACGAACGCTTCAAAGTAGAAGAACAAAATTTGGTTAGCCTAGTGGGATTTGTGGACTTGTTATTACCACCAAGTATCATCAAGATTGGGTGAAAAGATATTTGCTGGTATTTCGGAAACTCGTAATTTCGTGGAATCTTGGCAACCCCTCTCAATTAAAATGCTTTTCCACAGTCTGTGCTTAGGGCTACTTAAAGCGGATACAAATCACAGAGACAAAACTGAGAACTCCTTTATTTTGTCAAGTTTCAAAGAGCTACTACAAACCATGTTTGGATTTAGAGTTCCAAATTCATCTATCTATATAGGAGAGAACAGAGTTAAACCTAAATATAAAAACTGCTACTGTAGACGAAGGCTTCAACCTAGAAGAACAAAGTTTGGCGAGCCAAGTGGGATTTGTGTACTGATCATTACCACCAAGTATCATCAACATTGGGTTAAAAAATATTTGCTGGTATTTCGGAAATTCGTTATTTCTTAGAAGCTCGGCAATCCCTCTCAATGAAAGTGCTTTTCCACCGTAAGTGCCTAGGGCTAATTGAAGAGGAAACAAACCATAGAGACAAAACTGAGAACTCCTTTCTTTTGTCAAGTTTCAAATAGCTACTACAAACCATGTTGGATGTAGAGTTCCAAATTCATCTATCTATATAGCAGAGAACAGAGTGAAACCTAAATATAAAAACTGCTACTGTAGACGAACGCTTCAACTTAGAAGAACAAAATGTGGTGAGCCAAGTGGGATTTGTGTACTGATCATTACCACCAAGTATCATCAAGATTGGGTGAAAAAATATTTGCTGGTATTTCGGAAACTCTTAATTTCTTGGAAGTTTGGCAACCCCTCTCAATGAAAGTGCTTTTCCACCGTCGGTGCCTAGGGTTAATTGAAGAGGAAATAAACCATAGAGACAAAACTGAGAACTCCTTTTTTTTGTCAAGTTTAAAAGAGCTACTACAAACCATGTTGGATTTAGAGTTCCAAATTCATGTATCTATATCAGAGAACAGAGTGAAACCTAAATATAAAAACTGCTACTGTAGTCGACCGATTCAACCTAGAAGAACAAAATTTGGTGAGCCAAGTGGGATTTGTGTACTGATCATTACCAACAAGTTTCATCAAGATTGGGTGAAAAAATATTTGCTGGTATTTCAGAAACTCTTAATTTCTTGGAAGCTTGGCAAACCCTCTCAATGAAAGTGCTTTTCCACAGTCTCTGCTTAAGGCTACTTGAAGCGGAAACAAATCATAGAGACAGAACTGAGAACTCCTTTATTTTGTCGAGTTTCAAAGAGCTACTACAAACCATGTTGGATTTAGAGTTCCAAATTCTTCTATCTATATAGGAGAGAACAGAGTGAAACCTAAATATAAAAACTGCTACTGTAGACGAACGCTTCAACCTAGAAGAACAAAATTTGGTGAGCCAAGTGGGATTTGTGTACTGATCATTACCACCAAGTATCATCAACATTGGGTGAAAAAATATTTGCTGGTATTTCGGAAACTCTTATTTTCTTGGAAGCTTGGCAACCCCTCTCAATGAAAGTGCTTTTCCACAGTCTCTGCTTAAGGCTACTTGAAGCGGAAACAAATCATAGAGACAAAACTGAGAACTCCTTTATTTTGTCAAGTTTCAAAGAGCTATTACAAACCATGTTGGATTTAGAGTTCCAAATTCATCTATCTATATAGGAGAGAACAGAGTGAAACCTAAATATAAAAACTGCTACTGTAGACGAACGCTTCAAACTAGAAGAACAAAATTTGGTGAGCCAAGTGGGATTTGTGTACTGATCATTACCACCAAGTATCATCAACATTGGGTGAAAAAATTTTGCTGGTATTTCGGAAACTCGTTATTTCTTAGAAGCTCAGCAACCCCTCTCAATGAAAGTGCTTTTCCACCGTCCGTGCCTAGGGCTAATTGAAGAGGAAACAAACCATAGAGACAAAACTGAGAACTCCTTTTTTTTGTCAAGTTTAAAATAGCTACTAGTAACGATGTTGGATTTAGAGTTCCAAATTCATCTATCTATATAGCAGAGAACAGAGTGAGACCTAAATATAAAAACTGCTACTGTAGACGAACGCTTCAACCTAGAAGAACAAAATTTGGTGAGCCAAGTGGGATTTGTGTACTGATCATTACCACCAAGTATCATCAACATTGGGTGAAAAAATATTTGCTGGTATTTCGGAAACTCGTAATTTCTTGGAAGCTCGGCAACCCCTCTCAATGAGAGTGCTTTTCCACCGTCCGTGCCTAGGGCTAATTGAAGAGGAAACAAACCATAGAGACAAAACTGAGAACTCCTTTCTTTTGTCAAGTTTCAAATAGCTACTAGTAACCATGTTGGATTTAGAGTTCCAAATTCATCTATGTATATAGCAGAGAACAGAGTGAGACCTAAATAGAAAAACTGCTACTGTAGACAAACGCTTCAACCTAGAAGAACAAAATTAGGTGAGCCAAGTAGGATTTGTGTACTGATCATTACCACCAAGTATCATCAAGATTGGGTGAAAAAATATTTGCTTGTATTTCGGAAACTCTTAATTTCTTGCAAGCTTGGCAACCCCTCTCAATGAAAGAGCTTTTCCACAGTCTCTGCTTAAGGCTACTTGAAGCGGAAACAAATCATAGAGACAAAACTGAGAACTCCTTTATTTTGTCAAATTTCAAAGAGCTACTACAAACCATGTTGGATTTAGAGTTCCAAATTCATCTATCTATATAGGAGAGAACAGAGTGAAACCTAAAAATAAAAACTGCTATTGTAAACGAACGCTTCAAAGTAGAAGAACAAAATAAGGTTAGCCAAGTGGGATTTGTGGACTTGTCATTACCACCAAGTATCATCAAGATTGGGTGAAAAGATATTTGCTGGTATTTCGGAAACTCGAAATTTCTTGGAAGCTTGGCAACCCCTCTCAATGAAAGTGCTTTTCCACAGTCTGTGCTTAGGGCTACTTAAAGCGGATACAAATCATAGAGACAAAACTGAGAACTCCTTTATTTTGTCAAGTTTCAAAGAGCTACTACAAACCATGTTGGATTTAGAGTTCCAAATTCATCTATCTATATAGGAGAGAACAGAGTGAAACCTAAAAATAAAAACTGCTTCTATAGACGAATGCTTCAACCCAGAAGAACAAAACTGGTGAGCCAAGTGGGATTTGTGTACTTGTCCTTACACCAAGTATCATCAAGATTGGGTGAAGAATATTTGCTGGTATTTCGGAAACTCGTTATTTCTTAGAAGCTTGGCAAACCCTCTCAATGAAAGTGCTTTTCAACAGTCTGTGCCTAGGGCTACTTGAAGAGGAAACAAACCATAGAGACAAAACTGAGAACTCCTTTATTTTGTCAAGTTTCAAAGAGCTACTACAAACCATGTTGGATTTAGAGTTCCAAATTCATCTATCTATATCAGAGAACAGAGTGAAACCTAAATATAAAAACTGCTACTGTAGACGAACGCTTCAACCTAGAAGAACAAAATTTGGTGAGCCCAGTGGAATTTGTGTACTGATCATTACCACCAAGTATCATCAACATTGGGTGAAAAAATATTTGCTGGTTTTCGGAAACTCGTAATTTCTTGGAAGCTTGGCAACCCTTTCAAATGAAAGTGCTTTTTCACAGCCTCTGCTTAGGGTTACATGAAGTGTAAACAAATCCTAGAGACTAAAGTGAGAACTCCTTCATTTTGTCAAGTTTCAAAAAGCTATTACACACCATTTTGGATTTAGAGTTCCAAATTCATCTATATATATATAGGAGAGAACAGAGGAAACCTAAAAATATTAACTACTATTGTAAACGAACGCTTCAACCTAGAAGAACAAAATTTGGTGAGTCAAGTGGGATTTGTGTACCGCTCATTACCACCAAGTATCATCAAGATTGGGTGACAAAATATTTGCTGGTATTTCGGAAACTCGTTATTTCTTAAAAGCTTGGCAACCCCTCTCAATAAAAGTGCTTTTCTACAGTCTGTGCCAAGGGCTACTTGAAGAGGAAACAAACCATAGAGACAAAACTGAGAACTCCTTTATTTTGTCAAGTTTCAAAGAGCTACTACAAACCATGTTGGATTTAGAGTTCCAAATTCATCTATCTGTATAGGAGAGAACAGAGTGAAACCTAAAAATAAAAACTGCTCCTGTAAACGAACCCTTCCACCAAGAAGAAGAAAATTTGGTGAGCCAAGTGGGATTTGTGTACTTGTCATTACCACCACGTATCATCAACATTGGGTTAAAAAATATTTGCTGGTATTTTGGAAACTCCTAATTTCTTGGAAGCTTCGCCACCCCCTCAATGAAAGTTCTTTTCCACAGTCTCTGTTTAGGGCTACATGAAGCGGAAAAAAATCATAGACACTAAACTGAGAACACCTTTATTTTGTCAGTGTTCAAAGAGCTACTAGAAATCATGTTGGATTTAGAGTTCCAAATTCAGCATCTATATAGGAGAGAAAAGAGTGAAACCTAAAAATAAAAACTGCTACTGTAAACAAACGCTTCAACATAGAAGAACAAAATTTGGTGAGCCAAGTGGGATTTGTTTACTTGTCATTACCACCACGTATCACAAACATTGGGTGAAAAAATATCTGCTGGTATTTCGGAAACTCGTAATTTCTTGGAAGCTTGGCAACCCCTTTCAATGAAAGTGCTTTTCCAAAGTCTCTGCTTAGGGCTACATGAAGCGGAAACAAATCATAGAGACAAAACTGAGAACTCCTTTATTTTGTCAATTTTCAAAGAGCTACTACAAACCATGTTGGATTTAAAGTTCCAAAATCATCTATCTATACAGGAGAGAACACAGGGAACTTAAAAATATAAACTGCTACTGTCAACCAACGCTTCAACATAGAAGAACAAAATTTGGTGAGTCAAGTGGGATTTGTGTTCCGATCTTTACCACGAAGTATCATCAAGATTGGGTTAAAAAAATATATGTTGGTATTTCAGAAACTCCTTATTTCTTAGAAGCTTGGCAACCCGTCTCAGTGAAAATGCTTTTCCACAGTTTGTGCCTAGGGCTACTTAAAGAGGAAACAAACCATAGAGACAAAACTGAGAACTCCTTTATTTTGTCAAGTTAGAAGATCTACTACTAACCATGTTGGATTTAGAGTTCCAAATTCATCTATCTATATAGGAGAGAACAGAGTGAAACATAAAGATAAAAACTGCTACTGCAAACGAACGCTTCAACCTAGAAGAAGAAAATTTGGTGAGTCAAGTGGGATTTGTGAACCGATAAGTACCACCAAGTATCATCAAGATTGGGTGAAAAAATATTTGCTGGTATTTCGGAAACTCGTTATTTCATGGAAGCTTGGCAACCCCTTTCAATGAAAGTGCTTTTCCAATCTCTGCTTAGTGCTACATGAAGCGGAAAGAAATCATAGAGACAAAAATGAGAACTCCTTTATTTTGTCTAGTTTCAAAGAGCTACTACAAACCATGTTGGATTTAGAGTTCCATAATCATCTATCTATATAGGAGAGAACAGAGGGAACCTAAAAATATAAACTGCTACTGTAAACGAACGCTTCAACCTATAAGAACAAAATTTGGTAAGCCAAGTGGGATTTGTGTACTGATCATTACCACCAAGTATCATCAAGATTGGGTGAAAAAATATTTGCTGGTATTTCGGAAACTCGTTATTTCTTAGAAGCTTGGCATTCCCTCTCAATGAAAGTGCTTTTCCACAGTCTCTGCTTAGGGCTACATGAAGAGGAAAAAAACCATAGAGACAAAACTGAGAACTCCTTTATTTTGTCAAGATTCAAAGAGCTACTACAAACCATGTTGGATTTTGAGTTCCAAATTCATCTATCTATATAGGAGAGAACAGAGTGAAACCTAAAAATAAAAACTGCTACTGTAAACGAACGCTTCAACCTAGAATTACAAAATTTGTTGAGCCAAGTGGGATTTGTGTAGTGATCATTACCACCAAGTATCATGTTGATTGGGTGAAAAAATATTTGCTGGTATTTCGGAAACTCGTTATTTCTTAGAAGCCTGGCAACTTCTCTCAATGAAAGTGCTTTTCCATAGTCTCTACGTAGGGCTACTTGAAGCGGAAACAAATCATAGAGACAAAACTGAGAACTCCTTTATTTTGTCAAGGTTCAAAAAGCTATTACTCACCATTTTGGATTTAGAGTTCCAAATTCATCTATCTGTATAGGACAGAACAGAGGGAAACCTAAACATTAAAACTGCTACTGTAGACGAAGCTTCAACCTAGAAGAACAAAATTTGGTGAGCCAAGTGGGATTTGTGTAGTGATCATTACCACCAAGTATCATCAAGTTTGGGTGAAAGAATATTTACTGGTATTTCGGAAACTCGTTATTTCCTAGAACCTTGGCAACCCATTTCAATGAAAGTGCTTTTGCACAGTATCTGCTTAATGCTACTTGAAGAGGAAAAAAACCATAGATAAAAAACTGAGAACTCCTTTATTTGTCAAGTTTCAAAGAGCTATTACACACCATTTTGGATTTAGAGTTCCAAATTCATCTATCTATATAGGAGAGAACAGAGGCAACCTAAAAATATAAACTGCTACTGTAAACGAACGCTTCAACCTAGAAGAACAAAATTTGGTGAGTCAATTGGGATTTCTGTACCCATCATTACCACCAAGTATCATCAACATTGGGTGAAAAAATATTTGCTGGTATTTTGGAAAATCGTTATTTCTTGGAAGTTTGGCAACCCCAATCAATGAAAGTGCTTTTTCGCAGTCTCTGCTTAGGGCTACATGAAGCGGAAACAAATCATAGAGACAAAACTGAGAACTCCTTTATTTTGTCAAGTTTCAAAGAGCTACTATAAACCATGTTGGATTTAGAGTTCCAAAATCATCTATCTATACAGGAGAGGACAGAGGGAACCTAAAAATATAAACTGCTACTGTAAACGAACGCTTCAACCTAGAAGAACAAAATTTGGTGAGGCAAGTGTGATCTGTGTACTTGTCATTACCACCACGTATCACCAACATTGGGTGAAAAAATATTTGCTGGTATTTCAGAAACTCGTAATTTCTTGGAAGCTTGGCAACCCCTTTCAATGAGAGTGCATTCCCACAGTCTCTGCTTAGGGCTACATGAAGCGTAAACAAATCATAGAGACAAAACTGAGAACTCCTTTATTTTTTCAAGTTTCAAAGATCTGCTACAAACCATGTTTGATTTAGAGTTCCAAAATCATCTATCTATATATGAGAGAACAGAGGGTACCTAAAAATATAAACTGCTACTGTAAATGAACTCTTCAACCTAGAAGAACAAAATTGGGTGAGTCAAGTGGGATATGTGTACCGATCATTATCACCAAGTATCATCAAGTTTGGGTGACAAAATATTTGCTGGTATTTCAAAAACTCGTTATTTCTTATAAGCATGGCAACCCCTCTCAATGAAAGTGCTTTTCCACAGTCTGTGCCTAGGCCTACTTAAAGAGAAAACAAACCATAGAGACAAAACTGAGAACTTTATTATTTTGTCAAGCTTCAAAGAGCTACTACTAACCATGTTGTATTTAGAGTTCCAAATTTTTCTATCTATAGAGGAGAGAACAAAGTGAAACCTAAAAATAAAAACTGCTACTGTAGACGAACGCTTCAACCTAGAAGAACAAAATTTGGTGACCCAAGTGGGATTTGTGTACTGATCATTACCACCAAGTATCATCAAGATTGGGTGAAAAAATATTTGCTGGTATTTGGAATACTCGTTATTTCTTAGAAGCTTTCAACCCCTCTCAATGAAAGTGCTATTCCACAGTCTCTGCCTAGGGCTACTTGAAGAACAAACAAACCATAGAGACAAAACTGAGAACTACTTTATTTTGTCAAGTTTCAAAGAGCTGCTACAAACCATGTTGGTTTTAGAGTTCCAAATTCATCTATCTGTATAAGAGAGAACAGAGTGAAACCTAAAAATAAAAACTGCTCCTGTAAAAGAACCCTTCCACCTAGAAGAAGAAAATTTGGTGAGCCAAGTGGGATTTGAGTACTTTTTATTACCACCACAAAGAATCAACATTGGGTGAAAAAATATTTGCTGGTATTTCGGAAACTCGTAATTTCTTGGAAGCTTGGCAACCCTTTCAATGAAAGTGCTTTTCCACAGTCTCTGCTTAGGGCTACATGAAGCGGAAACGAATCATAGAGACAAAATTGAGAACTCCTTTATTTTGTGAAGTTTCAAAGAGCTATTACACACCATTTTGGATTTAGAGTTCCAACTTCATCTATCTATATAGGAGAGAACATAGGTAAGCTAAAAATATAAACTGTAATTTAAACAAACACTTCAACCTAGAAGAACAAAATTTGGTGAGTCAAGTGGGATTTGTGTACCGATCATTACCACCAAGTATCATCAATACTGGGTGAAAAAATATTTGCTGGTATTTCGGAAACTCGTTATTTCTTAGAAGCTTGGCAACCCCTCTCAATGAAAGTGCTTTTCCACAGTCTCTGCTTAGGGCTACTTGAAGCGGAAACAAATCATAGAGACAAAACTGAGAACTACTTTATTTTGTCAATTTTCAAAGAGCTACAACAAACCATGTTCTATTTAGAGTTCCAAATTCATCATCTATATAGGGGAGAACAGAGTGAAACCTAAAAATAAAAACTGCTACTGTAAACGAACGCTTCAACCTAGAAGAACAAAATTTGTTGAGAAAGTGGGATATGTGTACTTGTCATTACCACCACTTATCACCAACATTGGGTAAAAAATATATTTGCTGGTATTTCGGAAACTCATAATTTCCTGGAAGCTTGGCAACCCCTTTCAATTAAAGTGCTTTCCCACAGTCTCTGCTTAGGGCTACATGAACCGGAAACAAATCATAGAGACAAAACTGAGAACTCCTTTATTTTGTCAAGTTTCAAAGAGCTACTACAAACCATGTTGGATTTAGAGTTCCAAAATCATCTATCTATATAGGATAGAACAGAGGGAACCTAAAAATATAAACTGCTACTGTAAACGAACGCTTCAACCTGGAAGAGCAAAATTTGGTGAGTCAAGTGGGATTTGTGTACCGATCATTACCAGCAAGTATCATCAAGATTGGGTGAAAAAATATTTGCTGGTATTTCAGAAACACGTTATTTCTTAGAAGCTTGGCAACCACTCTCAATGAAAGTGCTTTTCCACATTCTATGCCTAGGGCTACTTTAAGAGGAAACAAACCATAGAGACAAAACTGAGAACTTCTTTATTTTGTCAATTTTCAAAGAGCTACTACAAACCATGTTGGATTTAGAGTTCCAAATTCATCATCTATATAGGAGAGAACAGAGTGAAACCTAAAAATAAAAACTGCTACTGTAAAAGAACGCTTCAACCTAGAAGAACAAAATTTGGTGAGCAAAGTGGGATCTTTGTACTTGTCATTACCACCATGTATCACCAACATTGGGTCAATAATATATTTGCTGGTATTTCGGATACTCGTAATTTTTTGGAAGCTTGACAACCCCTTTCAATGAAAGTGCTTTTCCACAGTCACTCCTTGGGCTACATGAAGCAGAAACAAATCATAGAGACAAAACTGAGAACTCCTTTATTTTGTCAAGTTTCAAAGAGCTACTACAAACCATGTTGGATTTAGAGTTCCAAATTCATCTATCTATATAGGAGAGAAGAGAGTGAAACCTAAAAATAAAAACTGCTACTGTAAACGAACGCTTCAACCTAGAAGAACAAAATTTGGTGAGCCAAGAGGGATTTGTGTACTTGTCATTACCACCACGTATCATCAATGTTGGGTGAAAAAATATTTGCTGGTAATTCGGAAACTCGTTATTTCTTAGAAGCTTGGCAACCCCTCTCAATGAAAGTGCTTTTCCACAGTCTGTGCCTAGGGCTACTGGAAGAGGAAACAAACCATAGAGACTAAAAGGAGAACTCCTTTATTTTGTTAAGTTTCAAAGAGCTACTACAAACGATGTCGGATTTAGAGTTTCAAATTCATCTATCTATATAGGAGAGAACAGAGTGAACCTAAAAATAAAAACTGCTCCTGTAAACGAACGCTTCAACCTAGAAGAACAAAATTTGGTGAGCCAAGTGGGATTTGTGAACCGATCATTACCACCAAGTATCATCAAGATTGGGTGAAAAAATATTTGCTGGTATTTCGGAAACTCGTTATTTCTTAGAAGCTTGGCACCCCCTCTCAATGAAAGTGCTTTTTCACAGTCGGTGCATAGGGCTACATGAAGAGGAAACAAACCATAGGGACAAAACTGAGAACTCCTTTATTTTGTCAAGTTTCAAAGACCTACTACAAACCATGTTGGTTTTAGAATTCCAAATTCATCTATCTATATAGGAGAGAACAAAGGGAAACCTAAATTTAAAAACTGCTACTCTAGACAAACGCTTAAACCTAGAAGAACAAAATTTGGTGAGCCAAGTGGGATTTGTGTCCTAATCATTACCACCACTTATCGTGAACATTGGGTGAAAAAATATTCGCTGGTATTTCGGAAACTCGTTATTTCTTAGAAGCTTGTCAACACCTCTCATTGAAAGTGCTTTTCCACAGTCTGTGCTGAGGGCTACTGGGAGAGGAAACAAACCATAGAGACTAAACTGAGAACTCCTTTATTTTGTCAAGTTTCAAAGAGCTACTACAAACCATGTTGGATTTAGAGTTTCAAATTCATCTATCTATATAGGAGAGAACAGAGTGAAACCTAAAAATAAAAACTGCTACTGTAAACGAACGCTTCAACCTGAAAGAACAAAATTTGGTGAGTCAAGTGGGATTTGTGTACCGATCATTACCAGCAAGTATCATCAAGATTGGGTGAAAAAATATTTGCTGGTATTTCAGAAACTCGTTATTTCTTAGAAGCTTGGCAACCCCTCTCAATGAAAGTGCTTTTCCACAGTCTGTGCCTAGGGCTCCTAGAAGAGGAAACAAACCATAGAGACAAAACTGAGAACTCCTTTATTTTGTCAAGTTTCAAAGAGCTACTACAAACCATGTTGGATTTAGAGTTCCAAATTCATCTATCTATATATGAGAGAACAGAGTGAAACCTAAAAATAAAACCTGCTACTCTAAACGCACGCTTCAATCTAGAAGAACAAAATTTGGTGAGCCAAGTGGGATTTGTGTACTTGTCATTACCACCACGTATCATCAACGTTGGGTGAAAAAATATTTGCTGGTATTTCGGAAACTCGTAATTTCTTGGAAGTTTCGCAACTGCTTTCAATGAAAGTGCTTTTCCACCTTCCCTGCTGAGCGCTACATGAAGCGGAAACAAATCATAGAGACAAAACTGAGAACTTCTTTATTTTGTAAATTGTCAAAGAGCTACTACACACCATGTTGGATTAGAGTTCCAAATTCATCTATCTATATAGGAGAGAACAGAGGGAAACCTAAAAATAAAAACTGCTACTGTAAAGGAACACTTCAACCTAGAAAAACAAAATTTGATGAGCCAAGTGGGATCTGTGTACTTGTCATTACCACCAGGTGTCACCAACATTGGGTGAAAAAATATTTGCTGGTGTTTCGGAAACTCGTAATTTCTTAGAACCTTGGCAACCCCTTTCAATGATAGTGCTTTTCCAGAGTCTCTGCTAAGGGCACATGAAGCAAAAACAAATCATAGAGACAAAACTAAGAACTCCTTTATTTTGTCATGTTGCAAAGAGCTACTACAATCCATGTTGGATTTAGAGTTCCAAAATCATCTATCTATATAGGAGAGAACAGAGGGAACCTAAAAATATAAACTGCTACTGTAAATGAACGCTTCAACCAAGAAGAACAAAATTTGGTGAGTCAAGTGGGATTTGAGAACCGATCATTACCACCAAGTATCATCAAGATTGGGTGAAAAAAATATTTGCTGGTATTTTGGAAACTCGTTTTTTCCTAGAAGCTTGGCCAACCCTCTCAATGAAAGTGCTTTTCCAAAGTCTGTGCCTAGGGCTACTTGACGAGGAAACAAACCATAGAGACAAACCTGAGTACTCCTTTATTTTGTCAAGTTTCAAAGAGCTACTACAAACCATGTTGGATTTAGAGTTTCAAATTCATCTATCTATATAGGAGAGAACAGAGTGAAACCTAAAAATAAAAACTGCTACTGTAAACGAACGCTTCCACCTAGAAGAAGAAAATTTGGTGAGCCAAGTGGGATTTGTGTACTGATCATTACCACCAAGTATCATCAAGATTGAATTAAAAAATATATGCTGGTATTCGGAAACTCATTTTTTCTTAGAAGCTTGGCAACCCTTCTCAATGAAAGTGCTTTTTCACAGTCTGTGCATAGGGCTACTTGAAGAGGAAACAAACCATAGAGACAAAACTGAGAACTCCTTTATTTTGTCAAGTTTCAAAGACCTACTACAAACCATGTTGGATTTAGAATTCCAAATTCATCTATCTATATAGGAGAGAACAGAGGGAAAAATAAATATAAAAACTGCTACTGTAGACAAACTCTTAAACCTAGAAGAACAAAATTTGGTGAGCCAAGTGGGATTTGTGTCCTGATCATTACCACCACTTATCATGAACATTGGGTGAAAAAATATTTGCTGGTTATTCTGAAACTCATTATTTCTTAGAAGCCTGGCAACCCCTCTCAATGAAAGTGCTTTTCCAAGTCTGTGTCGTAGGCTACTGGAAGAGGAAACATACCATAGAGACTAAACGGAGAACTCCTTTATTTTGTTAAGTTTCAAAGAGCTACTACAAACCATGTTGGATTTAGAGTTTCAAATTCATCTATCTATATAGGAGAGAACACAGTGAAACCTAAAAATAAAAACTACTCCTGTAAACGAACACTTCAACCTAGAAGATCAAAATTTGGTGAGCCAAGTGGGATTTGTGAACCGATCATTACCACCAAGTACCATCAAGATTGGGTGAAAAAATATTTGCTGGTATTTCGGAAACTCGTTATTTCTTAGAAGCTTGGCAAACCCTCTCAATGAATGTGTTTTTTCACAGTCGGTGCATAGGGCTACATGAAGAGGAAACAAACCATAGAGACAAAACTGAGAACTCCTTTATTTTGTCAAGTTTCAAAGACCTACTACAAACCATGTTGGATTTAGAATTCCAAATTCATCTATCTATATAGGAGAGAACAGAGGGAAACTAAATATAAAAAACTGCTACTCTAGACAAACGCTTAAACCTAGAAGAACAAAATTTGGTGAGCCAAGTGGGATTTGTGAACCGATCATTACCACCAATTATCATCAAGAATGGGTGAAAAAATATTTGCTGGTATTTCGGAAACTCGTTATTTCTTAGAAGCTTGGCAACCCATCTCAATGAATGTGTTTTTTCACAGTCGGTGCATAGGGCTAAATGAAGAGGAAACAAACCATAGAGACAAAACTGAGAACTCCTTTATTTTGTCAAGTTTCAAAGACCTACTACAAACCATGTTGGATTTAGAATTCCAAATTCATTTATCTATATACGAGAGAACAGAGGGAAACTAAATATAAAAAACTGCTACTCTAGACAAACGCTTAAACCTAGAAGAACAAAATTTGGTGAGCCAAGTGGGATTTGTGAACCGATCATTACCACCAAGTATCATCAAGATTGGGTGAAAAAATATTTGCTGGCATTTCGGAAACTCGTTATTTCTTAGAAGCTTGGCAACCCCTCTCAATGAATGTGCTTTTCCACAGTCTGTGCCGAGGGCTACTTGAAGAGGAAACAAACCATAGAGACAAAACTGAGAACTTTTTTATTTTCTCAAGTTTCAAAGAGCTACTACAAACCATGTTGGATTTAGAGTTCCAAAATCATCTATCTATGTAGGAGAGAACAGAGGGAACCTAAAAATATAAACTGCTACTGTAAACGAACGCTTCAACCTAGAAGAACAAAATTTGGTGAGCCAAGTGGGATTTTTGTACTTGTCACTACCACCAAGTATCATCAAGATTTGGTGAAAAAATATTTGCTGGTATTTCGGAAACTCGTTATTTCTTAGAAGCTTGGCAACCCCTCTCAATCAAAGTGCTTTTCCACAGTCTGTGCCTAGGGCTACTTGAAGAGGAAACAAACCATAGAGACAAAACTGAGTACTCCTTTATTTTGTCAAGTTTCAAAGAGCTACTACAAACCATGTTGTATTTAGAGTTCCAAAATCATCTATCTATATAGGAGAGAACAGAGGGAACCTAAAAATATAAACTGCTATTGTAAACGAACGCTTCAACCTAGAAGAACAGAATTTGGTGAGTCATGTGGGATTTGTGAACCGATCATTACCACCAAGTATCATGAAGATTGGGTGAAAAAAATATTTGCTGGTATTTTGGAAACTCGTTATTTCTTAGAAGCTTGGCAAACCCTCTCAATGAAAGTGCTTTTCCACAGTCTGTGCCTAGGGCTACTTTACGAGGAAACAAACCAGAGAGACAAAACTGAGTACTCCTTTATTTTGTCAAGTTTCAAAGAGCTACTACGAACCATGTTGGATTTAGAGTTCCAAATTCATCCATCTATATAGGAGAGAACAGAGTGAAAACTAAAAATAAAAACTGCTACTGTAAACGAACGCTTCAACCGAGAAGAACAAAATTTGGTGAGCCAAGTGGGATTTGTGTACTTGTCATTACCACCACGTATCATCAACATTGGGTGAAAATTATTTGCTGGTATTTCGGAAACTCGTAATTTCTTGGAAGTTTGCCAACCCCTTTCAATGAAATTTCTTTACAACAGTCTCTGCTTAGGGCTACATGAAGCGGAAACAAATCATAGAGACAAAAGTCAGAACTCCTTTATTTTGTCAAGATTCAAAGAGCTACTACAAACCATGTTGGATTTAGAGTTTCAAATTCATCTATCTATATAGGAGAGAACAGAGTGAAACCTAAAATTAAAAACTGCTCCTGTAAACGAACGCTTCAACCTAGAAGAACAAAATTTGGTGAGCCAAGTGGGATTTGTGTACTGATCATTACCACCAAGTATCATCAAGATTGGGTAAAAAAAATTTTCTGGTATTTCGGAAACTCGTTATTTCTTAGAAGCTTGGCAACCCCTCTCAATGAAAGTGCTTTTTCACAGTCCGTGCATAGGGCTACATGAAGAGGAAACAAACCATAGAGACAATACTGAGAACTCCTTTGTTTTGTCAAGTTTCAAAGACCTACTACAAACCATGTTGGATTTAGAATTCCAACTTCATCTATCTATTAGGAGAGAACAGAGGGAAACCTAAATATAAAAACTGCTACTCTAGACAAACGCTTAAACCTAGAAGAACAAAATTTGGTGAGCCAAGTGGGATTTGTGTCCTGATCATTACCACCACTTATCATGAACATTGGGTGAAAAAATATTTGCTGGTATTTCGGAAACTCGTTATTTCTTAGAAGCTTGGCAACCCCTCTCAATGAAAGTGCTTTTCCACAGTCTGTGCTGAGGACTACTGGAAGAGGAAACAAACCATAGAGACTAAACTGTGAACTCCTTTATTTTGTCACGTTTCAAAGAACTACTACAAACCATGTTGGATTTAGAGTTTCAAAATCATCTCTCTATATAGGAGAGAAGAGAGTGAAACCTAAAAATAAAAACTGCTACTGTAGATGAACGCTTCATCCTGGAAGAACAAAATTGGTGAGCCAAGTGGGATTTGTGAAGCGATCATTTCCACCACGTATCATCAAGATTGGGTGAAAAAATATTTGCTGGTATTTCGGAAACTCGTTATTTCTTAGAAGCTTGGTAACCCCTTTCAATGATAGTGCTTTTCCAGAGTCTCTGCTAAGGGCACATGAAGCAAAAACAAATCATAGAGACAAAACTAAGAACTCCTTTATTTTGTCATGTTGCAAAGAGCTACTACAATCCATGTTGGATTTAGAGTTCCAAAATCATCTATCTATATAGGAGAGAACAGAGGGAACCTAAAAATATAAACTGCTACTGTAAATGAACGCTTCCACCTAGAAGAAGAAAATTTGGTGAGCCAAGTGGGATTTGTGTACTCATCATTACCACCAAGTATCATCAAGATTGCGTTAAAAAATATATGCTGGTATTTCGGAAACTCATTTTTTCTTAGAAGCTTGGCAACCCTTCTCAATGAAAGTGCTTTTTCACAGTCTGTGCATAGGGCTACTTGAAGAGTAAACAAACCATAGAGACAAAACTGAGAACTCCTTTATTTTGTCAAATTTCAAAGAGCTACTACAAACCATGTTGGATTTAGAATTCCAAATTCATCTATCTATATAGGAGAGAAGAGAGGGAAACCTAAATATAAAAACTGCTACTGTAGACAAACTCTTAAACCTAGAAGAACAAAATTTGGTGAGTCAAGTGGGATTTGTGTCCTGATCATTACCACCACTTATCATGAACATTGGGTGAAAAAATATTTGCTGGTAATTCTGAAACTCATTATTTCTTAGAAGCTTGGCAACCCCTCTCAATGAAAGTGCTTTTCCAAGTCTGTGCCGTAGGCTACTGGAAGAGGAAACAAACCATAGAGACTAAACGGAGAACTCCTTTATTTTGTTAAGTTTCAAATAGCTACTACAAACCATCTTGGATTTAGAGTTTCAAATTCATCTGTCTATATAGGAGAGAACACAGTGAAACCTAAAAATAAAAACTGCTCCTGTAAACGAACACTTCAACCTAGAAGATCAAAATTTGGTGAGCCAAGTGGGATTTGTGAACCGATCATTACCACCAAGTACCATCAAGATTGGGTGAAAAAATATTTGCTGGTATTTCGGAAACTCGTTATTTCTTAGAAGCTTGGCAACCCCTCTCAATGAATGTGTTTTTTCACAGTCGGTGCATAGGGCTACATGAAGAGGAAACAAACCATAGAGACAAAACTGAGAACTCCTTTATTTTGTCAAGTTTCAAAGACCTACTACAAACCATGTTGGATTTAGAATTCCAAATTCATCTATCTATATACGAGAGAACAGAGGGAAACTAAATATAAAAAACTGCTACTCCAGACAAACGCTTAAACCTAGAAGAACAAAATTTGGTGAGCCAAGTGGGATTTGTGAACCGATCATTACCACCAAGTATCATCAAGATTGGGTGAAAAAATATTTGCTGGTATTTCGGAAACTCGTTATTTCTTAGAAGCTTGGCAACCCCTCTCAATGAATGTGCTTTTCCACAGTCTGTGCCGAGGGCTACTTGAAGAGGAAACAAACCATAGAGACAAAACTGAGAACTTTTTTATTTTGTCAAGTTTCAAAGAGCTACTACAAACCATGTTGGATTTAGAGTTCCAAAATCATCTATCTATGTAGGAGAGAACAGAGGGAACCTAAAAATATAAACAGCTACTGTAAACGAACGCTTCAACCTAGAAGAACAAAATTTGGTGAGCCAAGTGGGATTTTTGTACTTGTCACTACCACCAAGTATCATCAAGATTTGGTGAAAAAATATTTGCTGGTATTTCGGAAACTCGTTATTTCTTAGAAGCTTGGCAACCCCTCTCAATCAAAGTGCTTTTCCACAGTCTGTGCCTAGGGCTACTTGAAGAGGAAACAAACCATAGAGACAAACCTGAGTACTCCTTTATTTTGTCAAGTTTCAAAGAGCTACTACAAACCATGTTGGATTTAGAGTTTCAAATTCATCTATCTATATAGGAGAGAACAGAGTGAAACCTAAAAATAAAAACTGCTACTGTAAACGAACGCTTCCAACTAGAAGAAGAAAATTTGGTGAGCCAAGTGGGATTTGTGTACTCATCATTACCACCAAGTATCATCAAGATTGCGTTAAAAAATATATGCTGGTATTTCGGAAACTCATTTTTTCTTAGAAGCTTGGCAACCCTTCTCAATGAAAGTGCTTTTTCACAGTCTGTGCATAGGGCTACTTGAAGCGTAAACAAACCATAGAGACAAAACTGAGAACTCCTTTATTTTGTCAAATTTCAAAGAGCTACTACAAACCATGTTGGATTTAGAATTCCAAATTCATCTATCTATATAGGAGAGAACAGAGGGAAACCTAAATATAAAAACTGCTACTGTAGACAAACTCTTAAACCTAGAAGAACAAAATTTGGTGAGTCAAGTGGGATTTGTGTCCTGATCATTACCACCACTTATCATGAACATTGGGTGAAAAAATATTTGCTGGTAATTCTGAATCTCATTATTTCTTAGAAGCTTGGCAACCCCTCTCAATGAAAGTGCTTTTCCACAGTCTGTGCCTAGGGCTACTTTAAGAGGAAACAAACCAGAGAGACAAAACTGAGTACTCCTTTATTTTGTCAAGTTTCAAAGAGCTACTACGAACCATGTTGGATTTAGAGTTCCAAATTCATCCATCTATATAGGAGAGAACAGAGTGAAAACTAAAAATAAAAACTGCTACTGTAAACGAACGCTTCAACCGAGAAGAACAAAATTTGGTGAGCCAAGTGGGATTTGTGTACTTGTCATTACCACCACGTATCATCAACATTGGGTGAAAATTATTTGCTGGTATTTCGGAAACTCGTAATTTCTTGGAAGCTTGCAAACCCCTTTCAATGAAATTTCTTTACAACAGTCTCTGCTTAGGGCTACATGAAGCGGAAACAAATCATAGAGACAAAACTCAGAACTCCTTTATTTTGTCAAGATTCAAAGAGCTACTACAAACCATGTTGGATTTAGAGTTTCAAATTCATCTATCTATATAGGAGAGAACAGAGTGAAACCTAAAATTAAAAACTGCTCCTGTAAACGAACGCTTCAACCTAGAAGAACAAAATTTGGTGAGCCAAGTGGGATTTGTGTACTGATCATTACCACCAAGTATCATCAAGATTGGGTAAAAAAAATTTTCTGGTATTTCGGAAACTCGTTATTTCTTAGAAGCTTGGCAACCCCTCTCAATGAAAGTGCTTTTTCACAGTCCGTGCATAGGGCTACATGAAGAGGAAACAAACCATAGAGACAATACTGAGAACTCCTTTGTTTTGTCAAGTTTCAAAGACCTACTACAAACCATGTTGGATTTAGAATTCCAAATTCATCTATCTATTAGGAGAGAACAGAGGGAAACCTAAATATAAAAACTGCTACTCTAGACAAACGCTTAAACCTAGAAGAACAAAATTTGGTGAGCCAAGTGGGATTTGTGTCCTGATCATTACCAAAACTTATCATGAACATTGGGTGAAAAAATATTTGCTGGTATTTCGGAAACTCGTTATTTCTTAGAAGCTTGGCAACCCCTCTCAATGAAAGTGCTTTTCCACAGTCTGTGCTGAGGACTACTGGAAGAGGAAACAAACCATAGAGACTAAACTGTGAACTCCTTTATTTTGTCACGTTTCAAAGAACTACTACAAACCATGTTGGATTTAGAGTTTCAAAATCATCTATCTATATAGGAGAGAAGAGATTGAAACCTAAAAATAAAAACTGCTACTGTAGATGAACGCTTCATCCTGGAAGAACAAAATTTGGTGAGTCAAGTGGGATTTGTGTACCGATCATTACCAGCAAGTATCATCAAGATTGGGTGAAAAAATATTTGCTGGTATTTCAGAAACTCGTTATTTCTTAGAAGATTGGCAACCCCTTTCAATGATAGTGCTTTTCCAGACTCTCTGCTAAGGGCACATGAAGCAAAAACAAATCATAGAGACAAAACTAAGAACTCCTTTATTGTGTCATGTTTCAAAGAACTACTACAATCCATGTTGTATTTAGAATTCCAAAATCATCTATCTGTATAGGAGAGAACAGAGTGAACCTAAAAACATAAACTGCTACTGTAAACGAACGGTTCAACTAAGAAGAACAAAATTTGGTTAGTCAAGTGTGATTTGTGAACCGATCATTACCACCAAGTTTCATCAAGATTGGGTGAAAAAAATATTTGCTGGTATTTTGGAAACTCGTTATTTCTTAGAAGCTTGGCAAACCCTCTCAATGAAAGTGCTTTTCCACAGTCTGTGCTGAGGGCTACTGGGAGAGGAAACAAACCATAGAGACTAAACTGAGAACTCCGTTATTTTGTCAAGATTCAAAGAGCTACTACAAACCATGTTGGATTTAGAGTTTCAAATTCATCTATCTATATAGGAGAGAACAGAGTGAAACCTAAAAATAAAAACTGCTACTGTAAACGAACGCTTCAACCTAGAAGAACAAAATTTGGTGAGCCAGTGGGATTTGTGAACCGATCATTACCACAAAGTATCATCAAGATTGGGTGAAAAAATATTTGCTGGTTTTTCGGAAACTCGTTATTTCTTAGAAGCTTGGCAACCCCTCTCAATGAATATGCTTTTCCACAGTCTGTGCCTAGGGCTACTTGAAGAGAAAACAAACCATAGAGAGAAAACTGAGAACTCCTTTATTTTGTCAAGTTAGAAAGATCTACTACAAACCATGTTGGATTCAGAATTCCAAATTCATCTATCTATATAGGAGAGAACAGAGGGAAACCTAAATATAAAAACTGCTACTGTAGACAAACGCTTAAACCTAGAAGAACAAAATTTGGTGAGCCAAGTGGGATTTGTGAAGCAATCATTTCCACCAAGTATCATCAAGATTGGGTGAAAAAATATTTGCTGGTATTTCGGAAACTCGTTATTTCTTAGAAGCTTGGCAACCCCTCTCAATGAATGTGCTTTTCCACAGTCTGTGCCGAGGGCTACTTGAAGAGGAAACAAACCATAGAGACAAAACTGAGAACTTTTTTATTTTGTCAAGTTTCAAAAAGCTACTACAAACCATGTTGGATTTAGAGTTCCAAAATCATCTATCTATGTAGGAGAGAACAGAGGGAACCTAAAAATATAAACAGCTACTGTAAACGAACGCTTCAACCTAGAAGAACAAAATTTGGTGAGCCAAGTGGGATTTTTGTACTTGTCACTACCACCAAGTATCATCAAGATTTGGTGAAAAAATATTTGCTGGTATTTCGGAAACTCGTTATTTCTTAGAAGCTTGGCAACCCCTCTCAATCAAAGTGCTTTTCCACAGTCTGTGCCTAGGGCTACTTGAAGAGGAAACAAACCATAGAGACAAACCTGAGTACTCCTTTATTTTGTCAAGTTTCAAAGAGCTACTACAAACCATGTTGGATTTAGAGTTTCAAATTCATCTATCTATATAGGAGAGAACAGAGTGAAACCTAAAAATAAAAACTGCTACTGTAAACGAACGCTTCCACCTAGAAGAAGAAAATTTGGTGAGCCAAGTGGGATTTGTGTACTCATCATTACCACCAAGTATCATCAAGATTGCGTTAAAAAATATATGCTGGTATTTCGGAAACTCATTTTTTCTTAGAAGCTTGGCAACACTTCTCAATGAAAGTGCTTTTTCACAGTCTGTGCATAGGGCTACTTGAAGCGTAAACAAACCATAGAGACAAAACTGAGAACTCCTTTATTTTGTCAAATTTCAAAGAGCTACGACAAACCATGTTGGATTTAGAATTCCAAATTCATCTATCTATATAGGAGAGAACAGAGGGAAACCTAAATATAAAAACTGCTACTGTAGACAAACTCTTAAACCTAGAAGAACAAAATTTGGTGAGTCAAGTGGGATTTGTGTCCTGATCATTACCACCACTTGTCATGAACATTGGGTGAAAAAATATTTGCTGGTAATTCTGAAACTCATTATTTCTTAGAAGCTTGGCAACCCCTCTCAATGAAAGTGCTTTTCCAAGTCTGTGCCGTAGGCTACTGGAAGAGGAAACAAACCATAGAGACTAAACGGAGAACTCCTTTATTTTGTTAAGTTTCAAAGAGCTACTACAAACCATGTTGGATTTAGAGTTTCAAATTCATCTGTCTATATAGGAGAGAACACAGTGAAACCTAAAAATAAAAACTGCTCCTGTAAACGAACACTTCAACCTAGAAGATCAAAATTTGGTGAGCCAAGTGGGATTTGTGAAACGATCATTACCACCAAGTACCATCAAGATTGGGTGAAAAAATATTTGCTGGTATTTCGGAAACTCGTTATTTCTTAGAAGCTTGGCAACCCCTCTCAATGAATGTGTTTTTTCACAGTCGGTGCATAGGGCTACATGAAGAGGAAACAAACCATAGAGACAAAACTGAGAACTCCTTTATTTTGTCAAGTTTCAAAGACCTACTACAAACCATGTTGGATTTAGAATTCCAAATTCATCTATCTATATACGAGAGAACAGAGGGAAACTAAATATAAAAAACTGCTACTCCAGACAAACGCTTAAACCTAGAAGAACAAAATTTGGTGAGCCAAGTGGGATTTGTGAACCGATCATTACCACCAAGTATCATCAAGATTGGGTGAAAAAATATTTGCTGGTATTTCGGAAACTCGTTATTTCTTAGAAGCTTGGCAACCCCTCTCAATGAATGTGCTTTTCCACAGTCTGTGCCGAGGGCTACTTGAAGAGGAAACAAACCATAGAGACAAAACTGAGAACTTTTTTATTTTGTCAAGTTTCAAAGAGCTACTACAAACCATGTTGGATTTAGAGTTCCAAAATCATCTATCTATGTAGGAGAGAACAGAGGGAACCTAAAAATATAAACAGCTACTGTAAACGAACGCTTCAACCTAGAAGAACAAAATTTGGTGAGCCAAGTGGGATTTTTGTACTTGTCACTACCACCAAGTATTATCAAGATTTGGTGAAAAAATATTTGCTGGTATTTCGGAAACTCGTTATTTCTTAGAAGCTTGGCAACCCCTCTCAATCAAAGTGCTTTTCCACAGTCTGTGCCTAGGGCTACTTGAAGAGGAAACAAACCATAGAGACAAAACTGAGTACTCCTTTATTTTGTCAAGTTTCAGAGAGCTACTACAAACCATGTTGTATTTAGAGTTCCAAAATCATCTATCTATATAGGAGAGAACAGAGGGAACCTAAAAATATAAACTGCTATTGTAAACGAACGCTTCAACCTAGAAGAACAGAATTTGGTGAGTCATGTGGGATTTGTGAACCGATCATTACCACCAAGTATCATGAAGATTGGGTGAAAAAAATATTTGCTGGTATTTTGGAAACTCGTAATTTCTAAGAAGCTTGGCAAACCCTCTCAATGAAAGTGCTTTTCCACAGTCTGTGCCTAGGGCTACTTTAAGAGGAAACAAACCAGAGAGACAAAACTGAGTACTCCTTTATTTTGTCAAGTTTCAAAGAGCTACTACGAACCATGTTGGATTTAGAGTTCCAAATTCATCCATCTATATAGGAGAGAGCAGAGTGAAAACTAAAAATAAAAACTGCTACTGTAAACGAACGCTTCAACCGAGAAGAACAAAATTTGGTGAGCCAAGTGGGATTTGTGTACTTGTCATTACCACCACGTATCATCAACATTGGGTGAAAATTATTTGCTGGTATTTCGGAAACTCGTAATTTCTTGGAAGCTTGCCAACCCCTTTCAATGAAATTTCTTTACAACAGTCTCTGCTTAGGGCTACATGAAGCGGAAACAAATCATAGAGATAAAACTCAGAACTCCTTTATTTTGTCAAGATTCAAAGAGCTACTACAAACCATGTTGGATTTAGAGTTTCAAATTCATCTATCTATATAGGAGAGAACAGAGTGAAACCTAAAATTAAAAACTGCTCCTGTAAACGAACGCTTCAACCTAGAAGAACAAAATTTGGTGAGCCAAGTGGGATTTGTGTACTGATCATTACCACCAAGTATCATCAAGATTGGGTAAAAAAAATTTTCTGGTATTTCGGAAACTCGTTATTTCTTAGAAGCTTGGCAACCCCTCTCAATGAAAGTGCTTTTTCACAGTCCGTGCATAGGGCTACATGAAGAGGAAACAAACCATAGAGACAATACTGAGAACTCCTTTGTTTTGTCAAGTTTCAAAGACCTACTACAAACCATGTTGGATTTAGAATTCCAACTTCATCTATCTATTAGGAGAGAACAGAGGGAAACCTAAATATAAAAACTGCTACTCTAGACAAACGCTTAAACCTAGAAGAACAAAATTTGGTGAGCCAAGTGGGATTTGTGTCCTGATCATTACCACCACTTATCATGATCATTGGGTGAAAAAATATTTGCTGGTATTTCGGAAACTCGTTATTTCTTAGAAGCTTTGCAACCCCTCTCAAGGAAAGTGCTTTTCCACAGTCTGTGCTGAGGACTACTGGAAGAGGAAACAAACCATAGAGACTAAACTGTGAACTCCTTTATTTTGTCACGTTTCAAAGAACTACTACAAACCATGTTGGATTTAGAGTTTCAAAATCATCTATCTATATAGGAGAGAAGAGAGTGAAACCTAAAAATAAAAACTGCTACTGTAGATGAACGCTTCATCCTGGAAGAACAAAATTTGGTGAGTCAAGTGGGATTTGCGTACCGATCATTACCAGCAAGTATCATCAAGATTGGGTGAAAAAATATTTGCTGGTATTTCAGAAACTCGTTATTTCTTGGAAGTTTAGCAACCCCTTTCAATGAGAGTGGTTTCCCACAGTCTCTGCTTAGGGCTACATGAAGCGGAAACAAATCATCGAGACAAAACTGAGAACTCCTTTTTTTTGTCAAGTTTCATAGAGCTACTACAAACCATGTTGGATTTAGAGTTCCAAAATCATCTCTCCATACAGGAGAGAACAGAGGGAACCTAAAAATATAAACTGCTACTGTAAACGAACGATTCAACCTAGAAGTACAAAATTTGGTGAGTCAAGTGGGATTTGTGTACCGATCATTACCACCAAGTATCATCAAGATTGGGTGAAAAAATATTTGCTGGTATTTCAGAAACTCGTTATTTCTTAGAAGCTTGGCAACCCCTCTCAATGAAACTGCTTTTCCACAGTCTGTGCCTAGGGCTACTTGAAGAGGAAACAAACGATAGAGACAAAACTGAGAACTCCTTGATTTTGTCAAGTTACAAATATCTACTAGAAACCATGTTGGATTTAGAGTTCCAAATTCATCTATCTATATAGGATAGAAAAGAGTGAAACCTAAAAATAAAAACTGCTACTGTAAACGAACGCTTCAACTTAGAAGAAGAAAATTTGGTGAGTCAAGTGGGATTTGTGAACCGATCATTACCACCAAGTATCATCAAGATTGGGTGACAAAATATTTGCTGGTATTTCGGAAACTCGTTATTTCTTAGAAGTTTGGCAACACCTCTCAATGAAAGTTCTTTTTCACAGTCTGTGCCTAGGGCTACTTGAAGAGGAAACAAACCATAGAGACAAAATGAGAACTCGTTTATTTTGTTAAGTTTCAAAGAGCTACTACAAACCATGTTGGATTTAGAGTTCCAAATTCATCATCTATTTAGGAGAGAACAGAGTGAAACCTAAAAATAAAAACTGCTACTGTAAACGAACGCTTCAACCTAGAAGAAAAAAATTTGGTGAGCCAAGTGGGATGGGTGTACTTGTCATTACCAGCACGTATCACCAACATTGGGTGAAGAAATATTTGCTGGTATTTCGGGAACTCGTAATTTCTTGGAAGGTTAGCAACCCCTCTCAATGAAAGTGCTATTCCACAGTCTGTGCCTAGGGCTACTTCAAGAGGAAACAAACCGTAGAGACAAAACAGAGAACTCCTTTATTTTGTCAATTTTCAAAGAGCTACTACAAACCATGTTGGATTTAGAGTTCCAAATTCATCTATCTATATAGGAGAGAACAGAGTAAAACCTAAAAATACAAACTGCTACTGTAAACGAACGCTTCAACCTAGAAGAACAAAATTTGGTGAGCCAAGTGCGATCTGTGTACTTGTCATTACCACCACGTATCACCAACATTGGGTGAAAAAATATTTGCTTGTATTTCAGAAACTCGTAATTTCATGGAAGCTTGGCAACCATTTCCAATGAAAGTGCTTTCCCACAGACGCTGCTAAGGGCTACATGAAGTGGAAACAGATCATAGAGAGAAAACTGAGAACTCCTTTATTTTTTCAAGTTTCAAAGAGCTACCACAAACCATGTTGGATTTAGAGTTCCAAAATCATCTATCTATATAGGAGAGAACAGATGGAACCTAAAAATTAAAACTGCTACTGTAAACGAACGCTGCAACCTAGAAGAACAAAATTTGGTGAGTCAAGTGGGATTTGTGAACCGATCATTACCACCAAGTATCATCAAGTTTGGGTGACAAAATATTTGCTGGTATTTCGGAAACTCGTTATTTCTTAGAAGTTTGGCAACACCTCTCAATGAATGTTCTTTTTCACAGTCTGTGCCTAGGGCTACTTGAAGAGGAAACAATCCATAGAGACAAAACGGAGAACTCCTTTATTTTGTTAAGTTTCAAAGAGCTACTACAAACCATGTTGGATTTAGAGTTCCAAATTCACATCTATATAGTAGAGAACAAAGTGAAACCTAAACATAAAAACTGCTACTGTAGACGAACGCTTCAACCTAGAAGAACAAAATTTGGTGTCCCAAGTGGGATTTGTGTACTGATCATTACCACCAAGTATCATCAAGATTGGGTGAAAAAATATTGGCTGGTATTTCGAATACTCGTTGTTTCTTAGAAGCTTCGCAACCCCTCTCAATGAAAGTGCTTTTCCACAGTCTCTGCTTAAAGCTACATGAAGCGGAAACAAATCATAGAGACAAAACTGAGAACTCCTTTATTTGGTCAAGTATCAAAGAGCTATTACACACCATGTTGGATTTAGAGTTCCAAATTCATCTATCTATATAGGAGAGAACAGAGGGAACCTAAAAATATAAACTGCTACTGTAATCGAACGCTTCAACCTAGAAGAACAAAATTTGGTGAAAAAAGTTTGATTTGTGTACCAATCATTACCACCAAGTATCATCAAGATTCTGTGAAAAAATATTTGCTGGCATTTCGGAAACTCGTTATTTCTTAGAAGCTTGGCAACCCCTCTCAATGAAATTGCTTTTCCACAGTCTGTGCCTAGGGCTACATGAAGAGGAAACAAACCATAGAGACAAAACTGAGAACTCCTTTATTTTGTTAAGTTTCAAAGAGCTACTACAAACCATGTTGGATTTAGAGTTCCAAATTCATCTATCTATATAGGAGAGAAGAGAGGGAAACCTTAATATTAAAACTGCTACTGTAGACGAACGCTTAAACCTAGAAGAACTAAATTTGGTGAGCAAAGTGGGATTTGTGTAGTGATCTTTACCACCAAGTATCATGAAGATATTGTGAAAAAATATTTGCTGGTATTTCGGAAACTCGTTATTTCTTAGAAGCTTGGCAACCCCTCTCAATGAAAGTGCTTTTCCACAGTCTCTGTATATGGCTACTTGAAGTGGAAACAAATCATAGAGAAAAAACTGAGCACTCCTTTATTTTGTCAATTTTCAAAGAGCTACTACAAACCATGTTGGATTTAGATTTCAAAATTCATCATCTATATAGGAGAGAACAGAGTGAAACCTAAAAATAAAAACTGCTACTGTAAAAGAATTCTTCAACCTAGAAGAACAAAATGTGGTGAGCCAAGTGGGATCTGTGTACTTGTCATTACCAGCACGTATCACCAACATTGGGTGAAGAAATATTTGCTGGTATTTCTGGATCTCGTAATTTCTTGGAAGCTTGGCAAACCCTTTCAATGAAAGTGCTTTTCCACAGTCTCTGCTTAGGGCTACATGAAGCGGAAACAAATCATAGAGACAAAACTGAGAACTCCTTTATTTTGTCAAGTTTCAAAGACCTACTACAAACCATGTTGGATTTAGAGTTCCAAAATCATCTATCTATAGAGGAGAGAACAGAGGGAACCTAAAAATAAAAACTGCTACTGTAGACGAACGCTTCAACCGAGAAGAACAAAATTTGGTGAGCCACGTGGGATTTGTGTCCTGATCATTACCACCACTTATCATGAACATTGGGTGAAAAAATATTTGCTGGTAATTCGGAAACTCGTTATTTCTTAGAAGCTTGGCAACCCCTCTCAATGAAAGTGCTTTTCCACAGTCTGTGCCGAGGGTTACTGGAAGAGGAAACAAATCATAGAGACAAAACTCAGAACTCCTTTATTTTGTCAAGATTCAAAGAGCTACTACAAACCATGTTGGATTTAGAGTTTCAAATTCATCTATCTATATAGGAGAGAACAGAGTGAAACCTAAAAATAAAAACTGCTACTGTAAACGAACGCTTCAACCTGGAAGAACAAAATTTGGTGAGTCAAGTGGGATTTGTGTACCGATCATTACCAGCAAGTATCATCAAGTTTGGGTGAAAAAATATTTGCTGGTATTTCAGAAACTCGTTATTTCTTTGAAGCTTGGCAACCCCTCTCAATGAAAGTGCTTTTCCACAGTCTGTGGATAGGGCTTCTTGAAGAGGAAAAAAACCATAGAGACAAAACTGAGATCTCCTTTATTTTGTCAAGTTTCAAAGAGCTACTACAAACCATGTTGGATTTAGAGTTCCAAATTCATCTATCTATATAGGAGAGAACAGAGGGAAACCTAAAAATAAAAACTGCTACTGTAAAGGAACACTTCAACCTAGAAAAACAAAATTTGATGAGCCAAGTGGGATCTGTGTACTTGTCATTACCACCACGTGTCACCAACATTGGGTGAAAAAATATTTGCTGGTATTTCGGAAACTCGTAATTTCTTGGAAGCTTGGCAACCCCTTTCAATGATAGTGCTTTTCCACATCTCTGTTAAGGGCACATGAAGCAAAAACAAATCATAGAGACAAAACTAAGAACTCCTTTATTTTGTCATGTTTCAAAGAACTACTACAATTCATGTTGGATTTAGAGTTCCAAAATCATCTATCTGTATAGGAGAGAACAGAGAGAACCTAAATGAACTGTAAACGAACGCTTCAACCTAGAAGAACAAAATTTGGTGACCCACGTGGCATTTGTGTACCAATCATTACCACCAAGTATCATCAAGATTGGGTGAAAAAATATTTGCTGGTATTTTGGAAACTCATTATTTCTTAGAAGCTTGGCAAACCATCTCAATGAAAGTGCTTTTCTACAGTATGTGACTAGGGCTACTTGAAGAGGAAACAAACCATAGAGACAAAACTGAGAACTCCTTTATTTTGTCAAGTTTCAAAGAGCTACTACAAACCATGTTGGATTCAGAGTTCCAAATTCATCTATCTATATAGGAGAAAAGAGAGTGAAACCTAAAAATAAAAACTGCTCCTGTAAACGAACGCTTCCAACTAGAAGAACAAAATTTGGTGAGCCAAGTGGGATTTGTGTACTGATCATTACCACCAAGTATCATCAAGATTGCGTGAAAAAATATATGCTGGTATTTCGGAAACTCGTTTTTTCTTAGAAGCTTGGCAACCCCTCTCAATGAAAGTGCTTTTTCACAGTCTGTGCATAGGGCTACTTGAAGAGGAAACAAACCATAGAGACAAAACTGAGAACACTTTTATTTTGTCAAGTTTCAAAGAGCTACTACAAACCACGTTGGATTTAGAGTTCCAAATTCATCTATCTATATAGGAGAGAATAGAGTGAAACCTAAAAATAAAAACTGCTACTGTAAACGAATGCTTCAACCTAGAAGAACAAAATTTGGTGAGCCACGTGGGATTTGTGTACTGATCATTACCACCAAGTATCATCAAGATTGGGTGAAAAAATATTTGCTGGAATTTCGGAAACTCGTAATTTCTTGGAAGCTTGGGAAACCCTTTCAATGAAAGTGCTTTTCCACAGTCTCTGCTTAGGGCTACATGAAGGAGAAACAAACCATAGAGACAAAACTGAGAACTCCTTTATTTTGTCAAGATTCAAAGAGCTACTGCAAACCATGTTGGATTTAGAGTTCCAAATTCATCATCTATATAGGAGAGAAAAGAGTGAAACCTAAAAATAAAAACTGCTACTGTAAACGATCGCTTCAACCTAGAAGAACAAAATTTGGTGAGCCAACTGGGATATGTGTACTTGTCATTACCACCACGTATCACCAACATTGGGTGAAAAAATATTTTTGTTATTTCAGAAACTCGTAATTTCTTTGAACCTTGGCAACCCCTTTCAATGAAAGTGCTTTCCCACAGTCTCTGCTTAGGGCTACATGAACCATTAACAAATCATAGAGACAAAATTGAGAACTCCTTTATTTTGTCAAGTTTCAAAGAGCTACTACAAACCATGTTGGATTTAGAGTTCCAAAATCATCTATCTATATAGGAGAGTACAGAGTGAACCTAAAAATATAAACTGCTACTGTAAACGAACGCTTCAACCTAGAAGAACAAAATTTGGTGAGTCAAGTGGGATTTGTGTACCGATAATTACCCCCAAGTATCATCAAGATTGGGTGAAAAAATATTTGCTGGTATTTCGGAAACTCGTTATTTCTTAGAAGCTTGGGCACCCCTCTCAATGAAAGTGCTTTTCCACAGTCTGTGCCTAGGGCTACTTGAACAGGAAACAAACCATAGAGAAAAAACTGAGAACTCCTTTATTTTGTCAAGTTTCAAAGAGCTAATACAAACCATGTTGTATTTAGAGTTCCAAATTCATCTATCTATAGAGGAGAGAACAAAGTGAAACCAAAAATACAAACTGCTACTGTAGATGAACGCTTCAACCTAGAAGAACAAAATTTGGTGACCCAAGTGGGATTTGTGTACCAATCATTACCACCAAGTATCATCAAGATTGGGTGAAAAAATATTTGCTGGTTTTTCGAATATTCGTTATTTCTTAGAAACTTGGCAACCCCTCTCATTGAAAGTGCTTTTCCACAGTCTCTGCCTAGGGCTACTGGAAGAAGAAACAAACCATGGAGACAAAACTGAGAACTCCTTTATTTTGTCAAGTTTCAAAGAGGTACTACAAACCATGTTGGATTTAGAGTTCCAAAAAATTCTATCTATATAGGAGAGAACAGAGTGAAACCTAAAAATAAAAACTGATCTTGTAAATGAACGCTTCAACCTAGAACAACAAAATTTGGTGAGTCAAGTGGGATTTGTGTACCGATCATTACCACCAAGTATCATCAAGATTGGGTGAAAAAATATTTGCTGGTATTGCGGAAACTCGTTATTTCTTAGAAGCTTGGCAACCCCTCTCAATGAAATTGCTTTTCCGCAGTCTGTGCCTAGGGCTACTTTAAGAGGAAACAAACCAGAGAGACAAAACTGAGTACTCCTTTATTTTGTCAAGTTTCAAAGAGCTACTACGAACCATGTTGGATTTAGAGTTCCAAATTCATCCATCTATATAGGAGAGAACAGAGTGAAAACTAAAAATAAAAACTGCTACTGTAAACGAACGCTTCAACCGAGAAGAACAAAATTTGGTGAGCCAAGTGGGATTTGTGTACTTGTCATTACCACCACGTATCACCAACATTGGGTGAAAATTATTTGCTGGTATTTCGGAAACTCGTAATTTCTTGGAAGCTTGCCAACCCCTTTCAATGAAATTTCTTTACAACAGTCTCTGCTTAGGGCTACATGAAGCGGAAACAAATCATAGAGATAAAACTCAGAACTCCTTTATTTTGTCAAGATTCAAAGAGCTACTACAAACCATGTTGGATTTAGAGTTTCAAATTCATCTATCTATATAGGAGAGAACAGAGTGAAACCTAAAATTAAAAACTGCTCCTGTAAACGAACGCTTCAACCTAGAAGAACAAAATTTGGTGAGCCAAGTGGGATTTGTGTACTGATCATTACCACCAAGTATCATCAAGATTGGGTAAAAAAAATTTTCTGGTATTTCGGAAACTCGTTATTTCTTAGAAGCTTGGCAACCCCTCTCAATGAAAGTGCTTTTTCACAGTCCGTGCATAGGGCTACATGAAGAGGAAACAAACCATAGAGACAATACTGAGAACTCCTTTGTTTTGTCAAGTTTCAAAGACCTACTACAAACCATGTTGGATTTAGAATTCCAACTTCATCTATCTATTAGGAGAGAACAGAGGGAAACCTAAATATAAAAACTGCTACTCTAGACAAACGCTTAAACCTAGAAGAACAAAATTTGGTGAGCCAAGTGGGATTTGTGTCCTGATCATTACCACCACTTATCATGATCATTGGGTGAAAAAATATTTGCTGGTATTTCGGAAACTCGTTATTTCTTAGAAGCTTTGCAACCCCTCTCAAGGAAAGTGCTTTTCCACAGTCTGTGCTGAGGACTACTGGAAGAGGAAACAAACCATAGAGACTAAACTGTGAACTCCTTTATTTTGTCACGTTTCAAAGAACTACTACAAACCATGTTGGATTTAGAGTTTCAAAATCATCTATCTATATAGGAGAGAAGAGAGTGAAACCTAAAAATAAAAACTGCTACTGTAGATGAACGCTTCATCCTGGAAGAACAAAATTTGGTGAGTCAAGTGGGATTTGCATACCGATCATTACCAGCAAGTATCATCAAGATTGGGTGAAAAAATATTTGCTGGTATTTCAGAAACTCGTTATTTCTTGGAAGTTTAGCAACCCCTTTCAATGAGAGTGGTTTCCCACAGTCTCTGCTTAGGGCTACATGAAGCGGAAACAAATCATCGAGACAAAACTGAGAACTCCTTTTTTTTGTCAAGTTTCATAGAGCTACTACAAACCATGTTGGATTTAGAGTTCCAAAATCATCTCTCTATACAGGAGAGAACAGAGGGATCCTAAAAATATAAACTGCTACTGTAAACGAACGATTCAACCTAGAAGTACAAAATTTGGTGAGTCAAGTGGGATTTGTGTACCGATCATTACCACCAAGTATCATCAAGATTGGGTGAAAAAATATTTGCTGGTATTTCAGAAACTCGTTATTTCTTAGAAGCTTGGCAACCCCTCTCAATGAAACTGCTTTTCCACAGTCTGTGCCTAGGGCTACTTGAAGAGGAAACAAACGATAGAGACAAAACTGAGAACTCCTTGATTTTGTCAAGTTACAAATATCTACTAGAAACCATGTTGGATTTAGAGTTCCAAATTCATCTATCTATATAGGATAGAACAGAGTGAAACCTAAAAATAAAAACTGCTACTGTAAACGAACGCTTCAACTTAGAAGAAGAAAATTTGGTGAGTCAAGTGGGATTTGTGAACCGATCATTACCACCAAGTATCATCAAGATTGGGTGACAAAATATTTGCTGGTATTTCGGAAACTCGTTATTTCTTAGAAGTTTGGCAACACCTCTCAATGAAAGTTCTTTTTCACAGTCTGTGCCTAGGGCTACTTGAAGAGGAAACAAACCATAGAGACAAAATGAGAACTCGTTTATTTTGTTAAGTTTCAAAGAGCTACTACAAACCATGTTGGATTTAGAGTTCCAAATTCATCATCTATTTAGGAGAGAACAGAGTGAAACCTAAAAATAAAAACTGCTACTGTAAACGAACGCTTCAACCTAGAAGAAAAAAATTTGGTGAGCCAAGTGGGATGGGTGTACTTGTCATTACCAGCACGTATCACCAACATTGGGTGAAGAAATATTTGCTGGTATTTCGGGAACTCGTAATTTCTTGGAAGGTTAGCAACCCCTCTCAATGAAAGTGCTATTCCACAGTCTGTGCCTAGGGCTACTTCAAAAGGAAACAAACCGTAGAGACAAAACAGAGAACTCCTTTATTTTGTCAATTTTCAAAGAGCTACTACAAACCATGTTGGATTTAGAGTTCCAAATTCATCTATCTATATAGGAGAGAACAGAGTAAAACCTAAAAATACAAACTGCTACTGTAAACGAACGCTTCAACCTAGAAGAACAAAATTTGGTGAGCCAAGTGCGATCTGTGTACTTGTCATTACCACCACGTATCACCAACATTGGGTGAAAAAATATTTGCTTGTATTTCAGAAACTCGTAATTTCATGGAAGCTTGGCAACCATTTCCAATGAAAGTGCTTTCCCACAGACGCTGCTAAGGGCTACATGAAGTGGAAACAGATCATAGAGAGAAAACTGAGAACTCCTTTATTTTTTCAAGTTTCAAAGAGCTACCACAAACCATGTTGGATTTAGAGTTCCAAAATCATCTATCTATATAGGAGAGAACAGATGGAACCTAAAAATTAAAACTGCTACTGTAAACGAACGCTGCAACCTAGAAGAACAAAATTTGGTGAGTCAAGTGGGATTTGTGAACCGATCATTACCACCAAGTATCATCAAGTTTGGGTGACAAAATATTTGCTGGTATTTCGGAAACTCGTTATTTCTTAGAAGTTTGGCAACACCTCTCAATGAATGTTCTTTTTAACAGTCTGTGCCTAGGGCTACTTGAAGAGGAAACAATCCATAGAGACAAAACGGAGAACTCCTTTATTTTGTTAAGTTTCAAAGAGCTACTACAAACCATGTTGGATTTAGAGTTCCAAATTCATCATCTATATAGTAGAGAACAAAGTGAAACCTAAACATAAAAACTGCTACTGTAGACGAACGCTTCAACCTAGAAGAACAAAATTTGGTGTCCCAAGTGGGATTTGTGTACTGATCATTACCACCAAGTATCATCAAGATTGGGTGAAAAAATATTGGCTGGTATTTCGAATACTCGTTGTTTCTTAGAAGCTTCGCAACCCCTCTCAATGAAAGTGCTTTTCCACAGTCTCTGCTTAGGGCTACATGAAGCGGAAACAAATCATAGAGACAAAACTGAGAACTCCTTTATTTGGTCAAGTATCAAAGAGCTATTACACACCATGTTGGATTTAGAGTTCCAAATTCATCTATCTATATAGGAGAGAACAGAGGGAACCTAAAAATATAAACTGCTACTGTAATCGAACGCTTCAACTTAGAAGAACAAAATTTGGTGAAAAAAGTTTGATTTGTGTACCAATCATTACCACCAAGTATCATCAAGATTCTGTGAAAAAATATTTGCTGGCATTTCGGAAACTTGTTATTTCTTAGAAGCTTGGCAACCCCTCTCAATGAAATTGCTTTTCCACAGTCTGTGCCTAGGGCTACATGAAGAGGAAACAAACCATAGAGACAAAACTGAGAACTCCTTTATTTTGTTAAGTTTCAAAGAGCTACTACAAACCATGTTGGATTTAGAGTTCCAAATTCATCTATCTACATAGGAGAGAAGAGAGGGAAACCTTAATATTAAAACTGCTACTGTAGACGAACGCTTAAACCTAGAAGAACTAAATTTGGTGAGCAAAGTGGGATTTGTGTAGTGATCTTTACCACCAAGTATCATGAAGATATTGTGAAAAAATATTTGCTGGTATTTCGGAAACTCGTTATTTCTTAGAAGCTTGGCAACCCCTCTCAATGAAAGTGCTTTTCCACAGTCTCTGTATATGGCTACTTGAAGTGGAAACAAATCATAGAGAAAAAACTGAGCACTCCTTTATTTTGTCAATTTTCAAAGAGCTACTACAAACCATGTTGGATTTAGATTTCAAAATTCATCATCTATATAGGAGAGAACAGAGTGAAACCTAAAAATAAAAACTGCTACTGTAAAAGAATTCTTCAACCTAGAAGAACAAAATGTGGTGAGCCAAGTGGGATCTGTGTACTTGTCATTACGAGCACGTATCACTAACATTGGGTGAAGAAATATTTGCTGGTATTTCTGGATCTCGTAATTTCTTGGAAGCTTGGCAAACCCTTTCAATGAAAGTGCTTTTCCACAGTATCTGCTTAGGGCTACATGAAGCGGAAACAAATCATAGAGACAAAACTGAGAACTCCTTTATTTTGTCAAGTTTCAAAGAGCTACTACAAACCATGTTGGATTTAGAGTTCCAAAATCATCTATCTATAGAGGAGAGAACAGAGGGAACCTAAAAATAAAAACTGCTACTGTAGACGAACGCTTCAACCGAGAAGAACAAAATTTGGTGAGCCACGTGGGATTTGTGTCCTGATCATTACCACCACTTATCATGAACATTGGGTGAAAAAATATTTGCTGGTAATTCGGAAACTCGTTATTTCTTAGAAGCTTGGCAACCCCTCTCAATGAAAGTGCTTTTCCACAGTCTGTGCCGAGGGTTACTGGAAGAGGAAACAAATCATAGAGACAAAACTCAGAACTCCTTTATTTTGTCAAGATTCAAAGAGCTACTACAAACCATGTTGGATTTAGAGTTTCAAATTCATCTATCTATATAGGAGAGAACAGAGTGAAACCTAAAAATAAAAACTGCTACTGTAAACGAACGCTTCAACCTGGAAGAACAAAATTTGGTGAGTCAAGTGGGATTTGTGTACCGATCATTACCAGCAAGTATCATCAAGTTTGGGTGAAAAAATATTTGCTGGTATTTCAGAAACTCGTTATTTCTTTGAAGCTTGGCAACCCCTCTCAATGAAAGTGCTTTTCCACAGTCTGTGCCTAGGGCTTCTTGAAGAGGAAAAAAACCATAGAGACAAAACTGAGATCTCCTTTATTTTGTCAAGTTTCAAAGAGCTACTACAAACCATGTTGGATTTAGAGTTCCAAATTCATCTATCTATATAGGAGAGAACAGAGGGAAACCTAAAAATAAAAACTGCTACTGTAAAGGAACACTTCAACCTAGAAAAACAAAATTTGATGAGCCAAGTGGGATCTGTGTACTTGTCATTACCACCACGTGTCACCAACATTGGGTGAAAAAATATTTGCTGGTATTTCGGAAACTCATAATTTCTTGGAAGCTTGGCAACCCCTTTCAATGATAGTGCTTTTCCACATCTCTGTTAAGGGCACATGAAGCAAAAACAAATCATAGAGACAAAACTAAGAACTCCTTTATTTTGTCATGTTTCAAAGAACTACTACAATTCATGTTGGATTTAGAGTTCCAAAATCATCTATCTGTATAGGAGAGAACAGAGAGAACCTAAATGAACTGTAAACGAACGCTTCAACCTAGAAGAACAAAATTTGGTGACCCACGTGGCATTTGTGTACCAATCATTACCACCAAGTATCATCAAGATTGGGTGAAAAAATATTTGCTGGTATTTTGGAAACTCATTATTTCTTAGAAGCTTGGCAAACCATCTCAATGAAAGTGCTTTTCTACAGTATGTGACTAGGGCTACTTGAAGAGGAAACAAACCATAGAGACAAAACTGAGAACTCCTTTATTTTGTCAAGTTTCAAAGAGCTACTACAAACCATGTTGGATTTAGAGTTCCAAATTCATCTATCTATATAGGAGAGAACAGAGTGAAACCTAAAAATAAAAACTGCTACTGTAAACGAAAGCTTCAACCTAGAAGAACAAAATTTGGTGAGCCAAGTGGGATTTGTGTACTGATCATTACCACCAAGTATCATCAAGATTGCGTGAAAAAATATATGCTGGTATTTCGGAAACTCGTTTTTTCTTAGAAGCTTGGCAACCCCTCTCAATGAAAGTGCTTTTTCACAGTCTGTGCATAGGGCTACTTGAAGAGGAAACAAACCATAGAGACAAAACTGAGAACACTTTTATTTTGTCAAGTTTCAAAGAGCTACTACAAACCACGTTGGATTTAGAGTTCCAAATTCATCTATCTATATAGGAGAGAACAGAGTGAAACCTAAAAATAAAAACTGCTACTGTAAACGAAAGCTTCAACCTAGAAGAACAAAATTTGGTGAGCCACGTGGGATTTGTGTACTGATCATTACCACCAAGTATCATCAAGATTGGGTGAAAAAATATTTGCTGGAATTTCGGAAACTCGTAATTTCTTGGAAGCTTGGGAAACCCTTTCAATGAAAGTGCTTTTCCACAGTCTCTGCTTAGGGCTACATGAAGGAGAAACAAACCATAGAGACAAAACTGAGAACTCCTTTATTTTGTCAAGATTCAAAGAGCTACTACAAACCATGTTGGATTTAGAGTTCCAAATTCATCATCTATATAGGAGAGAAAAGAGTGAAACCTAAAAATAAAAACTGCTACTGTAAACGATCGCTTCAACCTAGAAGAACAAAATTTGATGAGCCAACTGGGATATGTGTACTTGTCATTACCACCACGTATCACCAACATTGGGTGAAAAAATATTTTTGTTATTTCAGAAACTCGTAATTTCTTTGAACCTTGGCAACCCCTTTCAATGAAAGTGCTTTCCCACAGTCTCTGCTTAGGGCTACATGAACCAGAAACAAATCATAGAGACAAAATTGAGAACTCCTTTATTTTGTCAAGTTTCAAAGAGCTACTACAAACCATGTTGGATTTAGAGTTCCAAAATCATCTATCTATATAGGAGAGTACAGAGTGAACCTAAAAATATAAACTGCTACTGTAAACGAACGCTTCAACCTAGAAAAACAAAATTTGGTGAGTCAAGTGGGATTTGTGTACCAATAATTACCCCCAAGTATCATCAAGATTGGGTGAAAAAATATTTGCTGGTATTTCGGAAACTCGTTATTTCTTAGAAGCTTGGGCACCCCTCTCAATGAAAGTGCTTTTCCACAGTCTGTGCCTAGGGCTACTTGAACAGGAAACAAACCATAGAGAAAAAACTGAGAACTCCTTTATTTTGTCAAGTTTCAAAGAGCTAATACAAACCATGTTGTATTTAGAGTTCCAAATTCATCTATCTATAGAGGAGAGAACAAAGTGAAACCAAAAATAAAAACTGCTACTGTAGATGAACGCTTCAACCTAGAAGAACAAAATTTGGTGACCCAAGTGGGATTTGTGTACCAATCATTACCACCAAGTATCATCAAGATTGGGTGAAAAAATATTTGCTGGTATTGCGGAAACTCGTTATTTCTTAGAAGCTTGGCAACCCCTCTCAATGAAATTGCTTTTCCGCAGTCTGTGCCTAGGGCTACTTTAAGAGGAAACAAACCAGAGAGACAAAACTGAGTACTCCTTTATTTTGTCAAGTTTCAAAGAGCTACTACGAACCATGTTGGATTTAGAGTTCCAAATTCATCCATCTATATAGGAGAGAACAGAGTGAAAACTAAAAATAAAAACTGATCCTGTAAATGAACGCTTCAACCTAGAACAACAAAATTTGGTGAGTCAAGTGGGATTTGTGTACCGATCATTACCACCAAGTATCATCAAGATTGGGTGAAAAAATATTTGCCGGTATTTCAGAAACTCGTAATTTCTTGGAAACTTGGCAACCCCTCTCAATGAAAGTTCTTTTCCACAGGCTCTGCTTAGGGCTACATGAAGCAAAAACAAATCGTAGAGACAAAACTGAGAACTCCTTTATTTTGTCAAATTTCATAGAGCTACTACAAACCATGTTGGATTTAGAGTTCCAAATTCATCATCTATATAGAAGAGAACAGAGTGAAAACTAAAAATATAAACAGCTAATGTAAACGAACGCTTCAGCCTAGAAGAACAATATTTGGTGAGCCATGTGGAATTTGTGTAATTGTCATTAAGACCACGTATCATCAACATTGGGTGAAAAATTATTTGCTGGTATTTCGGAAACTCGTAATTTCTTGTAAGCTTGGCAACCCCTCTCAATGAAAGTTCTTTTCCACAGTCTCGGCTTAGGGCTATATGAAGCGGAAACAAATCATAGAGACAAAACTGAGAACTCCTTTATTTTGTCTATTTTCAAAGAGCTACTAGAAACCATGTTGGATTTAGAGTTCCAAATTCATCATCTATACAGGAGAGAAAAGAGTGAAACCTAAAAATAAAAACTGCTACTGTAAACGAAAGCTTCAACCTAGAAGAACAAAATTTGGTGAGCCAAGTGGGATCTGTGTACTTGTCATTACCACCACGTATCACCAACATTGGGTGAAAAAATATTTGCTGGTATATCAGAAACTCGTAATTTCTTGGAAGCTTGGCAACCCCTTTCAATGAGAGTGCTTTCCCACAGTCTCTCCTCAGGGCTACATGAAGCGGAAACAAATCATAGAGACAAAACTGAGAACTCCTTTATTTATTCAAGTTTCAAAGAGCTACTACAAACCATGGTGGATTTAGAGTTCCAAAATCATCTATCTATATAGGAGAGAACAGAGGGAACCTAAAAATATAAACTGCTACTGTAAACGAACGCTTCAACCTTGAAGAACAAAATTTGGTGAGCCAAGTGGGATCTGTGTACTTGTCATTACCACCAAGTATCATCAAGTTTGGGTGAAAAAATATTTGCTGGTATTTCGGAAACTCGTAATTTCTTGTAAGCTTGGCAACCCCTCTCAATGAAAGTTCTTTTCCACAGTCTCTGCTTAGGGCTACATGAAGCGGAAACAAATCAGAGAGACAAAACTGAGAATTCCTTTATTTTGTCAAGTTTCAAAGAGCTACTACAAACCATGTTGGATTTAGAGTTAAAATTCATCATCTATATAGGAGAGAACAGTGTAAAAACTAAAAATAAAAACTGCTACTGTAAACGAACGCTTCAACGTAGAAGAACAAAATTTGGTGAGCCAAGTGGGATCTGTGTACTTGTCATTACCACCACGTATCAACAACATTGGGTGAAAAAATATTTGCTGGTATTTCAGAAACTCGTAATTTCTTGGAAGTTTGGCAACCCCTTTCAATGATAGTGGTTTCCCACAGTCTCTGCTTAGGGCTACATGAAGAGGAAACAAATCATAGAGACAAAACTGAGAACTGCTTTCTTTTGTCCAGTTTCACAGAGCTACTACAAACCATGTTGGATTTAGAGTTCCAAAATCATCTCTCTATACAGGAGAGAACATAGGGAACCTAAAAATATAAACTGCTACTGTAAACGAACGCTTCAACCTAGAAGAACAAAATTTGGTGAGTCAAGTGGGATTTGTGTACCGATCATTACCACCAAGTATCATCAAGATTGGGTGAAAAAATATTTGCTGGCATTTCGGGAACTCGTAATTTCTTGGAAGCTTAGCAACCCCTCTCAATGAAAGTGCTTTTCCACAGTCTGTGCCTAGGGCTACTTGAAGAGGAAACAAACCGTAGAGACAAAACTGAGAACTCCTTTATTTTGTCAAGTTTCAAAGAGCTACTACAAACCATGTTGGATTTAGAGTTCCAAATTCATCTATCTATATAGGAGAGAACAGAGTAAAACCTAAAAATACAAACTGCTACTGTAAACGAACGCTTCAACCTAGAAGAACAAAATTTGGTGAGCCAAGTGCGATCTGTGTACTTGTCATTACCACCACGTATCACCAACATTGGGTGAAAAAATATTTGCTTGTATTTCAGAAACTCGTAATTTCTTGGAAGCTTGGCAACCATTTCCAATGAAAGTGCTTTCACACAGTCGCTGTTAAGGGCTACATGAAGCGGAAACAGATCATAGAGAGAAAACTGAGAACTCCTTTATTTTTTCAAGTTTCAAAGAGCTACCACAAACCATGTTGGATTTAGAGTTCCAAAATCATCTATCTATATAGGAGAGAACAGATGGAACCTAAAAATAGAAACTGCTACTGTAAACGAACTCTTCAACCTATTAGAACAAAATTTGGTGACGCAAGTGGGATTTGAGTACTTATCATTACCACCACGTATCATCAAGATTGGGTGAAAAAATATTTGCTGGTATTTCGGAAACTCATTATTCCTAAGAAGTTTGCAACCCCTCTCAATGAAAGGGCTTTTCCACATTCTCTGCTTAGGGCTGCATGAAGCGGAAACAAATCATGGAGACAAAACTGAGAACCCCTTTATTTTGTCAAGTTTCATAGAGCTACTACAAACCATGTTGGATTTAGAGTTCCAAAATCATCTCTCTATACAGGAGAGAACAGAGGGAACCTAAAAATATAAACTGCTACTGTAAACGAACGCTGCAACCTAGAAGAACAAAATTTGGTGAGCCAAGTGGGATTTGTGTACCGATCATTACCACCAAGTATCATCAAGATTGGGTGAAAAAATATTTGCTGGTATTTCAGAAACTCGTTATTTCTTAGAAGCTTGGCAACACCTCTCAATGAAGGTTCTTTTTCACAGTCTGTGCCTAGGGCTACTTGAAGAGGAAACAAACCATAGAGACAAAACTGAGAACTCCTTGATTTTGTCAAGTTACAAATATCTACTACAAACGATGTTGGATTTAGAGTTCCAAATTCATCTATCTACATAGGAGAGAACAGAGTGAAATCTAAAAATAAAAACTGCTACTGTAAACGAACGCTTCAACCTAGAAGAAGAAAATTTGGTGATTCAAGTGGGATTTGTGAACCGATCATTACCACCAACTATCATCAAGTTTGGGTGACAAAATATTTGCTGGTATTTCGGAAACTCGTTATTTCTTAGAAGTTTGGCAACACCTCTCATTGAAGGTTCTTTTTCACAGTCTGTGCCTAGGGCTACTTGAAGAGGAAACAAACCATAGAGACAAAACTGAGAACTCCTTTATTTTGTTAAGTTTCAAAGAGCTACTACAAACCATGTTGGATTTAGAGTTCCAAATTCAACATCTATATAGGAGAGAACAGAGGGAACCTAAAAATAAAAACTGCTACTGTAGACGAACGCTTCAACCGAGAAGAACAAAATTTGGTGAGCCAAGTGGGATTTGTGTACTGATCAATACCACCAAGTATCATCAAGATTGGGCGAAAAAAATTTGCTGGTATTTCGAAAACTCGTTGTTTCTTAGAAGCTTGGCAACCCCTCTCAATGAAAGTGCTTTTCCACAGTCTCTGCTTAGGGCTACATGAAGCGGAAACAAATCATAGAGACAAAACTGAGAACTCCTTTATTTGGTCAAGTTTCAAAGAGCTATTACACAACATGTTGGATTTAGAGTTCCAAATTCATCTACCTATATAGGAGAGAACAGAGTGAAAACTAATAATAAAAACTGCTACTGTAAACGAACGCTTCAACCTAGAAGAACAAAATTTGGCGAGCCAAGTGGGATCTGTGTACTTGTCATTACCACCACGTATCACCAACATTGGGTCAAAAAATATTTGCTGGTATTTCGGAAACTCGTAATTTCTTGGAAGCTTGGCAACCCCTTTCAATGAAAGTTCTTTTCAAAAGTCTCTGCTTAGGGCTACATGAAGCGGAAACAAATCATAGTGACGAAACTGAGAACTCCTTTTTTTTGTCAAGTTTCAAAAAGCTATTACACACCATTTTGGATTTAGAGTTCCAAATTCATCTATCTATATAGCAGAGAACAGAGGGAACCTCAAAATATTAACTGCTACTGTAAACGAACGCTTCAACCTAGAAGAACAAAATTTGTTGAGCCAAGTGGGATCTGTGTACTTGTCATTACCACCACGTATCACCAACATTGGGTAAAAAATATATTTGCTGGTATTTCGGAAACTCGTTATTTCTTAGAAGTTTGGCAACCCCTCTCAATGAAAGTGCTTTTCAACAGTACGTGCCTAGGGCTACTTGAAGAGGAAACAAACCATAGAGACAAAACTGAGAACTCCATTATTTTGTCAAGTTTCAAAGAGCTACTACAAACCATATTGTATTTAGAGTTCCAAATTCATCTATCTATATAGGAGAGAACAAAGTGAAACCTAAACATAAAAATTGCTACTGTAGACTAACGCTTCAACCTAGAAGAACAAAATTTGGTGACCCAAGTGGGATTTGTGTACTGATCATTACCTCCAAGTATCATCAAGATTGGGTGAAAAAATATTTGCTGGTATTTCGAATACTCGTTATTTCTTAGAAGCTTGGCAATCCCTCTCAATGAAAGTGCTTTTCCACAGTCTCTGCTTAGGGCTACATGAAGCGGAAACAAATCATAGAGACAAAACTGAGAACTCCTTTATTTTGTCAAGTTTCAAAAAGCTATTACACACCATGTTGGATTTAGAGTTCCAAATTCATCTATCTATATAGGAGAGAACAGAGGAAACCTAAAAATATAAACTGTTACTGTAAACGAACGTTTCAACCTAGAAGAACAAAATTTGGTGAGTCAAGTGGGACTTGTGTACCAATCATTACCACCAAGTATCATCAAGATTGGGTGAAAAAATATTTGCTGGCATTTCGGAAACTCATAATTTCTTAGAAGCTTGGCAACCCCTCTCAATGAAATTGTTTTCCACAGTCTGTGCCTAGGGCTACTTGAAGAGAAAACAAACCATAGAGACAAAACTGAGAACTCCTTTATTTTGTCAAGTTTCAAAGAGTTACTACAAACCATGTTGGATTTAGAGTTCCAAATTTATCTATCTATATAGGAGAGAACAGAGTGAAACCTAAAAATAAAAACTGCTACTCTAAACGAACGCTTCAACCTAGAAGAACAAAATTTGGTGAGCCAAGTGGGATTTGTGTAGTGATCTTTACCACCAAGTATCATCAAGATTGGGTGAAATAATATTTGCTGGTATTTCTGAAACTCGTTATTTCTTAGAAGCTTGGCAACCCCTCTCAATGAAAGTGCTTCTCCACAGTCTCTGCTTAGGGCTACATGAAGCGGAAAAAAATCATAGAGAAAATACTGAGCACTACTTTATTTTGTCAATTTTCCAAGAGCTACTACAAACCATGTTGGATTTAGAGTTCCAAATTCATCATCTTTATAGGAGAGAACAGAGTGAAACCTAAAAATAAAAACTGCTACTGTAAACGAACGCTTCAACCTAGAAGAACAAAATTTGGTGAGCCAAGTGGGATCTGTGTAATTTTCATTACCAGCACGTATCACCAACATTGGGTGAAGAAATATTTGCTGGTATTTCTGGATCTAGTAATTTCTTGGAAGCTTGGCAACCCCTTTCAATGAAAGTGCTTTTCCACAGTCTCTGCTTAGGGCTACATGAAGCGGAAACAAATCATAGAGACAAAACTGAGAACTCCTTTATTTTGTCAAGTTTCAAACAGCTACTACAAACCATGTTGGATTTAGAGTTCCAAAATCATCTATCTATTTAGGAGAGAACAGAGGGAACCTAAAAATAAAAACTGCTACTGTAGAAGAACGCTTCAACCTAGAAGAACAAAATTTGGTGAGCCAAGTGGGATTTGTGTACTGATCATTACCACCAAGTATCATCAAGATTGGGTAAAAAAAATTTGCTGGTATTTCGGAAACTCGTTATTTCTTAGAAGCTTGACATCCCCTCTCAATGAAAGTGCTTTTCCACAATCTGTGCCTAGGGCTACATGAAGAGGAAACAAACCATAGAGAAAAAACTGAGAACTCCTTCATTTTGTCAAGTTTCAAAGAGCTATTACAAACCATGTTGGATTTAGAGTTCCAAATTCATCTATCTATATAGGAGAGAACAGAGTGAAAACTAAAAATAAAAACTACTACTGTAAACGAACGCTTCAACCTAGAAGAACATAATCTGGTGAGCCAAGTGGGATCTGTGTACTTGTCATTACCACCACGTATCACCAACATTGGGTCAAAAAATATTTGCTGGTATTTCGGAAACTCGTAATTTCTTGGAAACTTGGCAACCCCTTTCAATGAAAGTGCTGTTCCACAGTATCTGCTTAGGGCTACATGAAGCGGAAACAAATCATAGAGACAAAACAGAGAACTCCTTTATTTTGTCAAGTTTCAAAAAGCTATTACACACCATGTTGGATTTAGAGTTCCAAATTCATCTATATATATAGGAGAGAACAGAGGAAACCTAAAAATATAAACTGCTACTGTAAACGAACGCTTCAACCTAGAAGAAAAAAATTTCGTGAGTCAAGTGGGATTTGTGTACCAATTATTACCTCCAAGTATCATCAAGATTGGGTGACAAAATATTTGCTGGTATTTCAGAAACTCGTTATTTCTTAGAAGTTTGGAAACCCCTGTCAATGAAAGTGCTTTTCAACAGTACGTGCCTAGGGCTACTTGAAGAGGAAACAAACCATAGAGACAAAACTGAGAACTCCATTATTTTCTCAAGTTTCAAAGAGCTACTACAAACCATGTTGTATTTAGAGTTCCAAATTCATCTATTTATATAGGAGAGAACAAAGTGAAACCTAAACATAAAAACTGCTATTGTAGACGAACGCTTCAACCTAGAAGAACAAAATTTGGTGACCCAAGTGGGATTTGTGTACTGATCATTACCACCAAGTATCATCAAGATTGGGTGAAAAAATATTTGCTGGTATTTCTAAAACTCGTTATTTCTTAGAAGCTTGGCAACCCCTCTCAATGAAAGTGCTTTTCCATAGTCTCTGCTTAGGGCTACATGAAGCGGAAAAAATCATAGAGACAAAACAGAGAACTCCTTTATTTGGTCAAGTTTCAAAGAGCTATTACACACCATGTTGGATTTAGAGTTCCAAATTCATCTATCTATATAGGAGAGAAAAGAGGGAACCTAAAAATATAAACTGGTACTGTAATCGAACGCTTCTACCTAGAATAACAAAATTTTGTGAGTCAAGTGGGATTTGTGTACCAATCATTACCACCAAGTATCATCAAGATTGGGTGAAAAAATATTTGCTGGCATTTCGGAAACTCGTTATTTCTTAGAAGCTTGGCAACACCTCTCAATGAAATTGCTTTTCCACAGTCTGTGCCTACGGCTACTTGAAGAGGAAACACACCATAGAGACAAAACTGAGAACTCCTTTATTTTATTAAGTTTCAAAGAGCTACTACAAACCATGTTGGATTTAGAGTTCCAAATTCATCTATCTATATAGGAGAGAACAGAGGGAAACCTAAATATTAAAACTGCTACTGTAGACGAACGCTTCAACCTAGAAGAACAAAATTTGGTGACCCAAGTGGGATTTTTGTAGTGATCATTTCCCCCAAGTATCATGAAGATTGGGTGAAAAAATATTTGCTGGCATTTCGGAAACTCGTTATTTCTTAGAAGCTTTGCAACCCCTCTCAATGAAAGTGCTTTTCCACAGTCTGTGCCTAGGGCTACATGAAGAGGAAACAAACCATAGAGACAAAACTGAGAACTCCTTTATTTTGTCAAGTTTCAAAGAGCTACTACAAACCATGTTGGATTTAGAGTTCCAAATTTATCATCTATATAGGAGAGAACAGAATGAAACCTAAAAATAAAAACTGCTACTGTAAACGAACGCTTCAACCTAGAAGAACAAAATTTGGTGAGCCAAGTGGGATCTGTGTACTTGTCATTACCAGCACGTATCACCAACATTGGGTGAAGAAATATTTGCTGGTATTTCGGGAACTCGTAATTTCTTGGAAGCTTGGCAACCCCTTTCAATGAAAGTGCTGTTCCACAGTCTCTGCTTTGGGCTACGTGAAGCGGCAACAAATCATAGAGACAAAACTGAGAACTCCTTTATTTTGTCAAGTTTCAAAAAGCTATTACACACCATTTTGGATTTAGAGTTCCAAATTCATCTATATATATAGGAGAGAACAGAGGAAACCTAAAAATATAAACTGCTACTGTAAACGAACGCTTCAACCTAGAAGAAAAAAATTTGGTGAGTCAAGTGGGATTTTTGTAACGATTATTACCACCAAGTATCATCAAGATTGGGTGACAAAATATTTGCTGGTATTTCAGAAACTGGTTATTTCTTAGAAGTTTGGCAACCCCTCTCAATGAACGTGCTTTTCCACCGTTTGTTCCTGGGGCTACTTGAAGAGGAAACAAACCATAGAGACAAAACTGAGAACTCCATTATTTTCTCAAGTTTCAAAGAGCTACTACAAACCATGTTGTATTTAGAGTTCCAAATTCATCTATCTATATAGGAGAGAACAAAGTGAAACCTAAACATAAAAACTGCTACTGTAGACGAACGCTTCATCCTAGAAGAACAAAATTTGGTGACCCAAGTGGGATTTGTGTACAGATCATTACCACCAAGTATCATCAAGATTGGGTGAAAAAATATTTGCTGGTATTTCGAATACTCATTATTTCTTAGAAGTTTGGCAACCCCTCTCAATGAAAGTGCTTTTCCACAGTCTCTGCTTAGGGCTACATGAAGCAGAAACAAATCATAGAGACAAAACTGAGAATTCCTTTATTTGGTCATGTTTCAAAGAGCTATTACACACCATGTTGGATTTAGAGTTCCAAATTCATCTATCCATATAAAAGAGAACAGAGGGAACCTAAAAATATAAACTGGTACTGTAATCGAAAGCTTCTACTTAGAATAACAAAATTTTGTGAGTCAAGTGGGATTTGTGTACCAATCATTACCACCAAGTATCATCAAGATTGCGTGAAAAAATATTTGCTGGCATTTCGGAAACTCGTTATTTCTTAGAAGCTTGGCAACCCCTCTCAATGAAATTGCTTTTCCACAGTCTGTGCCTAAGGCTACTTGAAGAGGAAACAAACCATAGAGACAAAACTGAGAACTCCTTTATTTTGTTAAGTGTCAAAGAGCTACTACAAACCATGTTGGATTTAGAGTTCCAAATTCATCTATCTATATGGGAGAGAACAGAGGGAAACCTAAATATAAAAACTACTACTGTAGACGAACGCTTCAACCTAGAAGAACAAAATTTGGTGAGCCAAGTGGGATTTTTGTAGTGATCATTACCCCCAAGTATCATGAAGATTGGGTGAAAAAATATTTGCTGGTATTTCGGAAACTCGTTATTTCTTAGAAGCTTGGCAACCCCTCTCAATGAAAGTGCTTTTCCACAGTCTCTGCTTAGGGCTACTTGAAGCGGAATCAAATCATAGAGACAAAACTGAGCACTCCTTTATTTTGTCAATTTTCAAAGAGCTACTACAAACCATGTTGGATTTAGAGTTCCAAATTCATCATCTATATAGGAGAGAACAGAGTGAAACCTAAAAATAAAAACTGCTTCTGTAAACGAACGCTTCAACCTAGAAGAACAAAATTTGGTGAGCCAAATGGGATCTGTGTACATCTCATTACCACCACGTATCACCAACATTGGTTCAAAAAATATTTGCTGGTATTTCGGGAACTCGTAATTTCTTGGAAGCTTGGCAACCCCTTTCAATGAAAGTGCTTTTCCACAGTCTCTGCTTAGGGCTACATGAAGCGGAAACAAATCATAGAGACAAAACTGAGAACTCCTTTATTTTGTCAAGTTTCAAAGAGCTACTACAATCCATGTTGGATTTAGAGTTCAAAAATCATCTATCTATATAGGAGAGAACAGAAGGAACCTAAAAATATAAACTGCTATTGTAAACGAACTCTTCAACCTAGAAGAACAAATTTTGTGAGTCAAGTGGAATTTGTTTACCGATCATTACCACCAAGTATCTTCAAGATTGGGTGAAAAAATAATTGCTTGTATTTCGGAAACTCGTTATTTCCTAGAAGCTTCGCAACCCCTTTCAATGAAAGTGCTTTTCCACAGTATCTGCTTAGGGCTACTTGAAGAGGAAAAAATCCATAGATACAAAACTGAGAACTCCTTTATTTGTCAAGTTTCAAAGAGCTACTACAAACCATGTTGGATTTAGAGTTTCAAATTCATCTATCTATATAGGAGAGATCCCCCAGAGGGAAACCTAAATATTAAAACTGCTACTGTAGACGAACGCTTCAACCTAGAAAAACAAAATTTGGTGAGTCAAGTGGGATTTGTGTACCGATCATTACCACCAAGTATCATCACGATTGGGTGAAAAAATATTTCCTGGTGTTTCGGAAACTTGTTATTTCTTAGAAGCTTGGCATCCCCTCTCAATGAAAGTGCTTTTCCACAGTCTGTGCCTAGGGCTACATGAAGAGGAAAGAAACCATAGTGACAAAACTGAGAACTCCTTTATTTTATCAAATTTCAAAGAGCTACTACAAACCATGTTGGATTTAGAGTTCCAAATTCATCTATCTATATAGGAGAGAACAGAGTGAAAACTAAAATAAAAACTGCTATTGTAAACGAACGCTTCAACCTAGAAGAACAAAATTTGGTGAGACAAGGGGGATTTGTGTACTTGTCATTACCACCACGTATCATCAACATTGGGTGAAAAAATTTTGGCTGGTATTTCGGAAAATATCTATTTTTTGGAATCTTGTCAACCACTTTCAATGAAAGTGCTTTTCCACAGTCACTGCTTAGGGCTACATGAAACGGAAACAAATCATATAGACAAAACTGAGAACTCCTTTATTTTCTCAAGTTTCAAAGAGCTATTACACACCATTTTTATTTAGATTTCCAAATTCTTCTATCTATATAGTAGAGAACAGAGCGAACCTAAAAATATAAAATGCAACTGTAAACGAACGCTTCAAACTAGAAGAACAAAATTTGGTGAGTCAAGTGGTATTTGTGTACCGATCATTACCACCAAGTATTATCAATATTGGGTGAAAAAATATTTGCTGGTATTTCGGAAACTCGTTATTTCTTAGAAGCTTGGCAACCCCTCTCAATGAAAGTGCTTTTCCACAATCTTTGCCTAGGGTTACTTGAAGAGGAAACAAACCATAGAGACAAAACTGAGAACTCCTATATTTTGTCAATTTTCAAACAGCTACTAGACACCATGTTGGATTTAAACTTCCAAATTCATCTATCTATATAGGAGAGAACAGAGTGAAACCTAAAAATAAAAACTGCTATAGTAAACGAATGCTTCAACCTAGAAGAACAAAATTTCGTGAGCCAAGTGGGATTTGTGTACTTGTCATACCACCACGTATCATCAACATTGGGTGATAAAATATTTGCTGGTATTTCGGAAACTCATTATTTATTCGAAGTTTGGCAACACCTTTCAATGAAAGTGCTTTTCCACAGTGTCTGCTTAGGGCTACAGGAAGCAGAAACAAATCATAGAGACAAAACTGAGAACTCCTTCATTTTGTCAAGTTTCAAAGAGCTATTGCACACCATTTTCTATTTAGAGTTCCAAATTCATCTATCTAAATAGGAGAGAACAGAGAGAACGTAAATATATGAACTGCTACTGTAAACGAACGATTCAACCTAGAAAAACAAAATTTGGTGAGCCAAGTGGGATCTCTGTACTTGTCATTACCACCAAGTATCATGAACATTGGGTGAAAAAATATTTGCTGGTATTTCGGAAACTCGTAATTTCTTGGAAGCTTGGCAACCCCTTTCAATGAATTTGCTTTTCCACAGTCTGTGCCTAGGGCTACTTGAAGAGGAAACAAACCATAGAGACAAAACTGAGAACTCCTTTATTTTGACAAGTTTCAGAGAGGTACTACAAACCATGTTGGATTTAGAGTTCCAAATTCATCTATCTAATAGGAGAGAACAGAGTAAAACCTAAATATAAAAACTGCTACTGTAGACGAACGCGTCAACGTAGAAGAACAAAATTTGTTGAGCCAAGTGGGATTTGTGTACTGATCTTTACCACCAAGTATCATCAAGACTAAGTGAAAAAATATTTGCTGGTATTTCCGAAACTCGTGCTTTCTTTGAAGCTTGGAAACCCCTATCAATGAAAGTGCTTTTCCACACTCTGTGCCTAGGGCAACTTGAAGAGGAAACAAACCATAGAGACAAAACTGAGAACTCCTTTATTTTGTAAAGTTTCAAAGAGCTCCTACAAACCATGTTGGATTTAGAGTTCCAAATTCATGTATCTATATAAGAGAAAACAGAGTGAAACCTAAATGTAAAAACTGCTACTGTAGACGAACGCGTCAACGTAGAAGACCAAAATTTGGTGAGCCAAGTGGGATTCGTGTACTGATCATTACCACCACGTATCATCAAGACTGGGTGAAAAAATATTTCCTGGTATTTCGGAAACTCGTTCTTTCTTTGAAGCTTGGCAACCCCTCTCAATGAAAGTGCTTTTCCACCGTCTGTGCCTAGGGCTACTTGAAGAGGAAACAAAGAATAGAGACAAAACTGAGAACTCCTTTATTTTGTCAAGTTTCAAAGAGCTACTACAAGCCATCTTGGATTTAGAGTTCCAAATTCATCTATCTATATAGGAGAGAACAGAGTGAAACCTAAATATAAAAACTGATACTGTAGACGAACGCTTCAACCAAGAAGAACAATATTTGGTGAGCCAAGTGGGATTTGTGTATCAATCTTCACCACCAAGAATCATCAAGATTTATTGAAAAAATATTTGCTGATAATTCAGAAACTCGTTATTTCTTAGGAGCCTGGCAACCCCTCTCAATGAAAGTGCTTTTCCACAGTCTGTGCCTAGGGCTACTTTAAGAGGAAAAAACCATAGAGACAAAACTGAGAACTCCTTTATTTTGTCAAGTTTCAAAGAGCCACTAAAAACCATGTTGGATTTAGAGTTCCAAGTTCATCTATCTATATAGCAGAGAACAGAGTGAAACCTAAACATAAAAATTGCTACTGTAGACGAACGCTTCATCCTGGAAGAACAATATTTTGTGAGCCAAGTGGGATTTGTGTACTGATCATTACCACGAAGTATCATCAATATTGGGTGAAAAAAATATTTGCTGGTATTTCGGAAACTCGTTATTTCTTGGAAGCTTGGCCACCCCTCTCAATTAAAGTGCTTTTCCACAGTCAGTGCCAAGGGCTACTTAAAGAGGAAACAATGCAAAGAGACAAAACTGAGACCTCCTTTATTTTGTCAAGTATCAAAGAGCCACTACAAACCATGTTGGATTTAGAGTTCCAAATGCATCTATCTATATAGCAGAGAACAGAGTGAAACCTAAATATAAAAACTGCTACTGTAGATGAACGCTTCAACCTAGAAGAAGAAAATTTGGTGAACTAGTGGGATTTGTGTACTGATCATTACCACCAAGTATCATCAAGATTGGGTGAAAAAATTCTTGCTGGTATTTCGGAAACTCATAATTTCTTGGAAGATTGGCAACCCCTCTCAATGAAAGTGCGTTTCCACAGTCTCTGCTTAAGGCTACTTGAAGCCGAAACAAATCATAGGGACAAAACTGAGAACACCTTTATTTTGTCAAGTTTCAAAGAGCTACTACAAACCATGTTGGATTTAGAGTTCCAAATTCATCTATCTATATAGGAGAGTACAGAGTGAAACCTAAAAATAAAAACTGCTACTGTAAACGAACGCTTCAACCTAGAAGAACGAAATTTGGTGAGCCAAGTGGGATTTGTGGACTTGTCATTACCACCACGTATCATGAAGATTGGGTGAAAAAATATTTGCTGGTATTTTGGAAACTCGTTATTTCTTAGAAGCTTGGCAACCCCTCTCAATAAAGTGCTTTTCCACAGTCTCTGCTTAGGGCTACTTGAAGCGGAAACAAATAATAGAGACAAAACTGAGAACTCATTTATTTTGTCAAGTTTCAAAGAGCTACTACAAACCTTGTTGGATTTAGTGTTCCAAATTCATCTATCTATATAAGAGAGAACAGAGAAAAACCTAAAAATAAAAACTGCTACTGTAGACGAATGCTTCAACCTAGAAGAAAAAATTTGGTGAGCCAAGTGGGATTTGTGGACTTGTCATTACCACCAAGTATCATCAAGATTGGGTGAAAAAATATTTGCTGGTATTTCGGTAACTCCTAATTTCTTGGAAGCTTGGCAACCCCTCTCAATGAAAATGCTTTTCAACAGTCTGAGCCTAGGGCTACTTGAAGAGGAAACAAACCATATAGACAAAACTGAGAACTACTTTATTTTCTCAAGTTTCAAAGAGCTACTACAAACCATGTTGGATTTAGAGTTCCAAATTCATCTATCTATATAGCAGAGAACAGAGTGAAACCTAAACATAAAAACAGCTACTGTAGACGAACGCTTCAACCTAGAAGAACAAAATTTGGTGAGCCAAGTAGGATTTGTGTACTTGTCATTACCACCAAGTATCATCAAGATTGGGTGAAAAAATATTTGCTGGTATTTCGGAAACTTTTTATTTCTTAGAAGCTTTGGAACCCCTCTCAATGAAAGTGCTTTTCCACAGTCTGTGCCTAGGGCTACTAAAAGAGGAAACAAACCATAGAGACAAAACTGAGAACTAATTTATTTTGTCAAGTTTCAAAGAGCCACTACAAACGATGTTGGATTTAGAGTTCCAAGTTCATCTATCTATATAGCAGAGAACAGAGTGAAACCTAAACATAAAAACTGCTACTGTAGACGAACGCTTCAACCTGGAAGAACAATATTTGGTGAGCCAAGTGGGATTTGTGGACTTGTCATTACCACCTCGTATCATCAAGATTGGGTTAAAAAATATTTCCTTGTATTTCGGAAACTCGTAATTTCTTGGAAGCTTGGCAACCCCTTTCAATGAAAGTGCTTTTCCACAGTCTCTGCTTAGGGCTACATGAAGCGGAAACAAATCATAGAGACAAAACTGAGAACTCCTTTACTTTGTCAAGTTTCAAAGAGCTACTACAAACCATATTGGATTTAGAATTCCAAATTCATCTATCTATATAGGAGAGAAAAGAGTGAAACCTAAATATAAAAACTGCTACTGTAGACGAACGCTTGAACCTAGAAGAACAAAATTTGGTGAGCCCAGTTGGATTTGTGTACTGATCATTACCACCAAGTGTCATCAAGATTGCGAAAAAAATATTTGCTGGTATTTCGGAAACTCGTTATTTCTTAGAAGCTTGGCAACCCCTCGCAATGAAAGTGCTTTTCCACATTCTGTGCCTAGGGCTACTTGAAGAGGAAAAAAACCATAGAGACAAAACTAAGAACTACTTTATTTTGTCAAGTATCACAGAGCCACTACAAACCATGTTGGATTTAGAGTTCCAAATTCATCTATCTATATACGAGAGAACAGAGTGAAACCTAAACATAAAAACTCCTACTGTAGAAGAACGCTTCAACCTAGAAGAACAAAATTTGGTGAGCCCAGTGGGATTTGTGTACTGATCATTACCACCAAGTATCATCAAGATTGGGTGAAAAAATATTTGCTGGTATTTCAGAAACTCGTAATTTCTTGGAAGATTGGCAACCCCTCTCAATGAAAGTGCTTTTCCACAGTCTCTGCTTAGGCTACTTGAAGCGGAAACAAATCAAGACACAAAACTGAGAACTCCTTTATTTTGTCAAGTATCACAGAGCCACTACAAACCATGTTGGATTTAGAGTTCCAAATTCATCTATCTATATACGAGAGAACAGAGTGAACCCTAAACATAAAAATTCCTACTGTAGAAGAACGCTTCAACCTAGAAGAACAAAATTTGGTGAGCCCAGTGGGATTTGTGTACTGATCACTACCACCAAGTATCATCAAGATTGGGTGAAAAAATATTTGCTGGTATTTCGGAAACTCGTAATTTCTTGGAAGCTTGGCAACCCCTCTCAATGAAAGTGCTTTTCCACAGTCTCTGGTAGGCTACTTGAAGTGGAAAAAAATCAAGACACAAAACTTAGAACTCCTTTATTTTGTCAAGTTTCAAAGAGCTACTACAAACCATGTTGGATTTAGAATTCCAAATTCATCTATCTATATAGGAGAGACAGAGTGAAACCTAAATATAAAAACTGCTACTGTAGACGAACGCTTCAACCTAGAAGAACAAAATTTGGTGAGCCAAGTGGGATTTGTGAACCGATCATTACCACCAAGTATCATCAAGATTGGGTAAGAAAATATTTGCTGGTATTTCGGAAGCTCGTAATTTCTTCGAAGCTTGGCAACCCCTCTCAATGACAGTGCTTTTCCACAGTTTTTGCCTAGGACTACTTGAAGAGGCAACAAACCATAGAGACAAAACTGAGAACTCCTTTATTTTGTCAAGTTTCAAAGAGCCACTACAAACCATGTTGGATTTAGAGTTCCAAATTCATCTATCTATATAGGAGAGAACATATTGAAACCTAAATATAAAAATTGCTACTGTTGACGAACGCTTCAACCTAGAAGAACAAAAATTGGTGACCCAAGTGGGATTTGTGTACTGATCATCACCACCAAGTATCATCAAGATTGGGTGAAAAAATATTTTCTGGTATTTCGGAAATTCGTAATTTCTTGGAAGCTTGGCAACCCCTCTCAATGAAAGTGCTTTTCCACAGTTTTTGCCTAGGACTACTTGAAGAGGAAACAAACCATAGAGACAAAACTGAGAACTCTTTTATTTTGACAAGTTTCAAAGTGCTACTACTAACCATGTTGGATTTAGAGTTCCAAATTCATCTATCTATATAGCAGAGAACAGAGTGAAACCTAAACATAAAAACTGCTACTGTAGACGAACGCTTCACCCAGAAATACAAAATTTGGTGAGCCAATTGGATTTGTGTACTGATCATTACCACCAGAATCATCAACATTGGGTGAAAAAATATTTGTTAGTATTTCAGAAATTCGTTATTTCTTAGAAGCTTGGCACCCTCTCAAAGAAAGTGCTTTTCCACCGTCAGTGCCTAGGGCTAATTGAAGAGGAAACAAACCACAGAGCAAAACTGAGTACTCCTTTCTTTTGTCAAGTTTCAAAGAGCTACTACAAACCATGTTGGATTTAGAGTTCCAAATTCATCTATCTATATAGGAGAGAACAGAGTGAAACCAAAATATAAAAACTGCAACTGTAGACGAAAGCTTCAACCTAGATGAACAATATTTGGTGAGCCAAGTGGGATTTGTGTACTTGCCATTAAAACCAAGTATCATCAAGATTGGGTGAAAAAATATTTGCTGGTATTTCGGAAACTCGTTATTTCTTAGAATCTTGGCAACCCCTCTCAATGAATGTGCTTTTCAACAATCTGTGCCTAGGGTTACTTGAAGAGGAAACAAACCCTATAGACAAAATTGAGAACTCCTTTATTTTGTCAAGTTTCAAAGAGCTACTACAAACCATGTTGGATTTAGAGTTCCAAATTCATCTATCTATATAGCAGAAAACAGAGTGAATCCTAAACATAAAAACTGCTACTGTAGAAGAACGCTTCAACCTAGAAGAACAAAATTTGGTGCCTCTCAATGAAAGGGCTTTTCCACCGTCGGTGCCTAGGGCTAATTGAAGAGGAAACAAACCATAGAGCAAAACTGAGAACTCCTTTCTTTTGTCAAGTTTCAAAGAGCTACTACAAACCATGTTGGATTTAGAGTTCCAAATTCATCTATCTATATAGCAGAGAAGAGTAAAACCTAAATATAAAAACTGCTACTGTAAATGAACGCTTTAACCTAGAAGAACAAAATTTGGTGAGCCAAGTGGGATTTGTGTACTGATCATTACCACCAAGTATCATCAAGATTGGGTGAAAAAATATTTGCTGGTATTTCGGAAACTCGTAATTTCTTGGAAGCTTGGCAACCCACTCAATGAAAGTGCTTTTCCACAGTCTCTGCTTAGGGCTACTTGAAGCGGAAACAAATCATAGAGACGAAACTGAGAACTCCTTTATTTTGTCAAGGTTCAAAGAGCTACTACAAACCATGTTGGATTTAGAGTTCCAAATTCATCTATCTATATAGGAGAGAACAGAGTAAAACCTAAAAATAAAAACTGCTACTGTAGACGAACGCTTCAACCTAGAAGAAAAAAATTTGGTGAGCCAAGTGGGATTTGTGTACTGATCATTACCACCAAGTGTCATCAAGATTGCCAGAAAAAATATTTGCTGGTATTTCGGAAACTCGTTATTTCTTAGAAGCTTGGCAACCCCTCTCAATGAAAGTGCTTTTCCACAATCTGTGCCTAGGGTTACTTGAAGAGGAAACAAACCATAGAGACAAAACTGAGAACTCCTATATTTTGTCAATTTTCAAACAGCTACTAGACACCATGTTGGATTTAAACTTCCAAATTCATCTATCTATATAGGAGAGAACAGAGTGAAACCTAAAAATAAAAACTGCTATAGTAAACGAATGCTTCAACCTAGAAGAACAAAATTTCGTGAGCCAAGTGGGATTTGTGTACTTGTCATACCACCACGTATCATCAACATTGGGTGAAAAAATATTTGCTGGTATTTCGGAAACTCATTATTTATTCGAAGCTTGGCAACACCTTTCAATGAAAGTGCTTTTCCACAGTGTCTGCTTAGGGCTACAGGAAGCAGAAACAAATCATAGAGACAAAACTGAGAACTCCTTCATTTTGTCAAGTTTCAAAGAGCTATTGCACACCATTTTCTATTTAGAGTTCCAAATTCATCTATCTAAATAGGAGAGAACAGAGAGAACGTAAATATATGAACTGCTACTGTAAACGAACGATTCAACCTAGAAAAACAAAATTTGGTGAGCCAAGTGGGATCTCTGTACTTGTCATTACCACCAAGTATCATGAACATTGGGTGAAAAAATATAAGCTGGTATTTCGGAAACTCGTAATTTCTTGGAAGCTTGGCAACCCCTTTCAATGAATTTGCTTTTCCACAGTCTGTGCCTAGGGCTACTTGAAGAGGAAACAAACCATAGAGACAAAACTGAGAACTCCTTTATTTTGACAAGTTTCAGAGAGGTACTACAAACCATGTTGGATTTAGAGTTCCAAATTCATCTATCTAATAGGAGAGAACAGAGTAAAACCTAAATATAAAAACTGCTACTGTAGACGAACGCGTCAACGTAGAAGAACAAAATTTGTTGAGCCAAGTGGGATTTGTGTACTGATCTTTACCACCAAGTATCATCAAGACTAAGTGAAAAAATATTTGCTGGTATTTCCGAAACTCGTGCTTTCTTTGAAGCTTGGAAACCCCTATCAATGAAAGTGCTTTTCCACACTCTGTGCCTAGGGCTACTTGAAGAGGAAACAAACCATAGAGACAAAACTGAGAACTCCTTTATTTTGTAAAGTTTCAAAGAGCTCCTACAAACCATGTTGGATTTAGAGTTCCAAATTCATGTATCTATATAAGAGAGAACAGAGTGAAACCTAAATGTAAAAACTGCTACTGTAGACGAACGCGTCAACGTAGAAGAACAAAATTTGGTGAGCCAAGTGGGATTCGTGTACTGATCATTTACACCACGTATCATCAAGACTGGGTGAAAAAATATTTCCTGGTATTTCGGAAACTCGTTCTTTCTTTGAAGCTTGGCAACCCCTCTCAATGAAAGTGCTTTTCCACCGTCTGTGCCTAGGGCTACTTGAAGAGGAAACAAAGAATAGAGACAAAACTGAGAACTCCTTTATTTTGTCAAGTTTCAAAGAGCTACTACAAACCATCTTGGATTTAGAGTTCCAAATTCATCTATCTATATAGGAGAGAACAGAGTGAAACCTAAATATAAAAACTGATACTGTAGACGAAAGCTTCAACGAAGAAGAACAATATTTGGTGAGCCAAGTGGGATTTGTGTACCAATCTTCACCACCAAGAATCATCAAGATTTATTGAAAAAATATTTGCTGATAATTCAGAAACTCGTTATTTCTTAGAAGCTTGGCAACCCCTCTCAATCAAAGTGCTTTTCCACAGTCTGTGCCTAGGGCTACTTTAAGAGGAAAAAACCATAGAGACAAAACTGAGAACTCCTTTATTTTGTCAAGTTTCAAAGAGCCACTAAAAACCATGTTGGATTTAGAGTTCCAAGTTCATCTATCTATATAGCAGAGAACAGAGTGAAACCTAAACATAAAAATTGCTACTGTAGACGAACGCTTCATCCTGGAAGAACAATATTTTGTGAGCCAAGTGGGATTTGTGTACTGATCATTACCACCAAGTATCATCAATATTGGGTGAAAAAAATATTTGCTGGTATTTCGGAAACTCGTAATTTCTTGGAAGCTTGGCCACCCCTCTCAATTAAAGTGCTTTTCCACAGTCAGTGCCAAGGGCTACTTAAAGAGGAAACAATGCAAAGAGACAAAACTGAGACCTCCTTTATTTTGTCAAGTATCAAAGAGCCACTACAAACCATGTTGGATTTAGAGTTCCAAATGCATCTATCTATATAGCAGAGAACAGAGTGAAACCTAAATATAAAAACTGCTACTGTAGATGAACGCTTCAACCTTGAAGAAGAAAATTTGGTGAACTAGTGGGATTTGTGTACTGATCATTACCACCAAGTATCATCAAGATTGGGTGAAAAAATTCTTGCTGGTATTTCGGAAACTCGTAATTTCTTGGAAGATTAGCAACCCCTCTCAATGAAAGTGCGTTTCCACAGTCTCTGCTTAAGTCTACTTGAAGCGGAAACAAATCATAGGGACAAAACTGAGAACACCTTTATTTTGTCAAGTTTCAAAGAGCTACTACAAACCATGTTGGATTTAGAGTTCCAAATTCATCTATCTATATAGGAGAGTACAGAGTGAAACCTAAAAATAAAAACTGCTACTGTAAACGAACGCTTCAACCTAGAAGAACAAAATTTGTTGAGCCAAGTGGGATTTGTGGACTTGTCATTACCACCACGTATCATGAAGATTGGGTGAAAAAATATTTGCTGGTATTTCGGAAACTCGTAATTTCTTGGAAGCTTGGCAACCCCTCTCAATGAAAGTGCTTTTCCACAGTCTCTGCTTAGGTCTACTTGAAGCCGATACAAATCATAGAGATAAAACTGAGAACTCCTTTATTTTGTCAAGTTTCAAAGAGCTACTACAAACCATGTTGGATTTAGAGTTCCAAATGCATCTATCCATATAGGAGAGAACAGAGTGAAACCTAAATATAAAAATTGCTACAGTAGACGAACGCTTCAACCTAGAAGAACAAAATTTGGTGAGCCAAGTGGGATTTGTGTACTGATCATCACCACCAAGTATCATCAAGATTGGGTGAAAAAATATTTGCTGGTATTTTGGAAACTCGTTATTTCTTAGAAGCTTGGCAACCCCTCTCAATAAAGTGCTTTTCCACAGTCTCTGCTTAGGGCTACTTGAAGCGGAAACAAATAATAGAGACAAAACTGAGAACTCATTTATTTTGTCAAGCTTCAAAGAGCTACTACAAACCTTGTTGGATTTAGTGTTCCAAATTCATCTATCTATATAAGAGAGAACAGAGAAAAACCTAAAAATAAAAACTGCTACTGTAGACTAATGCTTCAACCTAGAAGAACAAAATTTGGTGAGCCAAGTGGGATTTGTGTCCTGATCATTACCACCAGTATCATCAAATTGGGTGAAAAAATATTTGCTGGTATTTCGGTAACTCCTAATTTCTTGGAAGCTTGGCAACCCCTCTCAATGAAAGTGCTTTTCAACAGTCTGAGCCTAGGGCTACTTGAAGAGGAAACAAACCATAGAGACAAAACTGAGAACTCCTTTATTTTGTCAAGTTTCAAAGAGCCACTACAAACGATGTTGGATTTAGAGTTCCAAGTTCATCTATCTATATAGCAGAGAACAGAGTGAAACCTAAACATAAAAACTGCTACTGTAGACGAACGCTTCAACCTGGAAGAACAATATTTGGTGAGCCAAGTGGGATTTGTGGACTTGTCATTACCACCTCGTATCATCAAGATTGGGAGAAAAAATATTTCCTGGTATTTCGGAAACTCCTAATTTTTTGGAAGCTTGGCAACCCCTTTCAATGAAAGTGCTTTTCCACAGTATCTGCTTAGGGCTACATGAAGCGGAAACAAATCATAGAGACAAAACTGAGAACTCCTTTACTTTGTCAAGTTTCAAAGAGCTACTACAAACCATATTGGATTTAGAATTCCAAATTCATCTATCTATATAGGAGAGAAAAGAGTGAAACCTAAATATAAAAACTGCTACTGTAGACGAACGCTTGAACCTAGAAGAACAAAATTTGGTGAGCCCAGTGGGATTTGTGTACTGATCATTACCACCAAGTGTCATCAAGATTGGAGAAAAAATATTTGTTGGTATTTCGGAAACTCGTTATTTCTTAGAAGCTTGGCAACCCCTCGCAATGAAAGTGCTTTTCCACAGTCTGTGCCTAGGGCTACTTGAAGAGGAAACAAACCATAAAGACAAAACTGAGAACTACTTTATTTTGTCAAGTATCACAGAGCCACTACAAACCATGTTGGATTTAGAGTTCCAAATTCATCTATCTATATACGAGAGAATAGAGTGAAACCTAAACATAAAAACTCCTACTGTAGAAGAACGCTTCAACCTAGAAGAACAAAATTTGGTGAGCCCAGTGGGATTTGTGTACTGATCATTACCACCAAGTATCATCAAGATTGGGTGAAAAAATATTTGCTGGTATTTCAGAAACTTGTAATTTCTTGGAAGATTGGCAACCCCTCTCAATGAAAGTGCTTTTCCACAGTCTCTGCTTAGGCTACTTGAAGCAGAAACAAATCAAGACACAAAACTGAGAACTCCTTTATTTTGTCAAGTATCACAGAGCCACTACAAACCATGTTGGATTTAGAGTTCCAAATTCATCTATCTATATACGAGAGAACAGAGTGAAACCTAAACATAAAAACTCCTACTGTAGAAGAACGCTTCAACCTAGAAGAACAAAATTTGGTGAGCCCAGTGGGATTTGTGTACTGATCATTACCACCAAGTATCATCAAGATTGGGTGAAAAAATATTTGCTGGTATTTCGGAAACTCGTAATTTCTTGGAAGCTTGGCAACCCCTCTCAATGAAAGTGCTTTTCCACAGTCTCTGCTTAGGATACTTGAAGCGGAAACAAATCAAGACACAAAACTTAGAACTCCTTTATTTTGTCAAGTTTCAAAGAGCTACTACAAACCATGTTGGATTTAGAGTTCCAAATTCATCTATCTATATAGGAGAGAACAGATTGAAACCTAAATATAAAAATTGCTACTGTAGACGAACGCTTCAACCTAGAAGAACAAAATTTGGTGAGCCAAGTGGGATTTGTGTACTGATCATCACCACCAAGTATCATCAAGATTGGGTGAAAAAATATTTGCTGGTATTTTGGAAACTAGTAATTTCTTGGAAGCTTGGCAACCCCTTTCAATGAAAGTGCTTTTCCACAGTCTCTGCTTAGGGCTACATGAAGCGGAAACAAATCATAGAGACAAAACTGAGAACTCCTTTACTTTGTCAAGTTTCAAAGAGCTACTACAAACCATATTGGATTTAGAATTCCAAATTCATCTATCTATATAGGAGAGACAGAGTGAAACCTAAATATAAAAACTGCTACTGTAGACGAACGCTTCAACCTAGAAGAACAAAATTTGGTGAGCCAAGTGGGATTTGTGTACTGATCATCACCAGCAAGTGTCATCAAGATTGCGAGAAAAAATATTTGCTGGTATTTCAGAAACTCATTATTTCTTAGAAGCTTGGCAACCCCTCTCAATGAGAGTGCTTTTCCACCGTCTGTGCCTAGGGCTACTTGAAGAGGAAACAAACCATAGAGACAATACTGAGAACTCCTTTATTTTGTCAAGTTTCAAAGAGCTACTACAAACCATGTTGGATTTAGAGTTCCAAATTCATCTATCTCTATAGGAGAGAACAGAGTGAAATGTAAATATAAAAACTGCTACTGTAGACGAACGCTTCAACCTAGAAGAACAAAATTTGGTGAGCCAAGTGGGATTTGTGAACCGATCATTACCACCAAGTATCATCCAGATTGGGTGAAAAAATATTTGCTGGTATTTCGGTAACTCGTAATTTCTTGGAAGCTTGGCAACCCCTCTCAATGAAAGTGCTTTTCAACAGTCTGTGCCTAGGGCTACTAAAAGAGGAAACAAACCATAGAGACAAAACTGAGAACTCCTTTATTTTGTCAAGTTTCAAAGAGCCACTAAAAACGATGTTGGATTTAGAGTTCCAAGTTCATCTATCTATATAGCAGAGAACAGAGTGAAACCTAAACATAAAAACTGCTACTGTAGACGAACGCTTCAACCTGGAAGAACAATATTTGGTGAGCCAAGTGGGATTTGTTTACTTGTCATTACCACCTCGTATCATCAAGATTGGGTTAAAAAATATTTCCTTGTATTTCGGAAACTCGTAATTTCTTGGAAGCTTGGCAACCCCTTTCAATGAAAGTGCTTTTCCACAGTCTCTGCTTAGGGCTACATGAAGCGGAAACAAATCATAGAGACAAAACTGAGAACTCCTTTACTTTGTCAAGTTTCAAAGAGCTACTAAAAACCATATTGGATTTAGAATTCCAAATTCATCTATCTATATAGGAGAGAAAAGAGTGAAACCTAAATATAAAAACTGCTACTGTAGACGAACGCTTGAACCTAGAAGAACAAAATTTGGTGAGCCCAGTGGGATTTGTGTACTGATCATTACCACCAAGTGTCATAAAGATTGCGAGAAAAAATATTTGCTGGTATTTCGGAAACTCGTTATTTCTTAGAAGCTTGGCAACCCCTCGCAATGAAAGTGCTTTTCCACAGTCTGTGCCTAGGGCTACTTGAAGAGGAAACAAACCATAGAGACAAAACTGAGAACTACTTTATTTTGTCAAGTATCACAGAGCCACTACAAACCATGTTGGATTTAGAGTTCCAAATTCATCTATCTATATACGAGAGAACAGAGTGAAACCTAAACATAAAAACTCCTACTGTAGAAGAACTCTTCAACCTAGAAGAACAAAATTTGGTGAGCCCAGTGGGATTTGTGTACTGATCATTACCACCAAGTATCATCAAGATTGGGTGAAAAAATATTTGCTGGTATTTCAGAAACTCGTAATTTCTTGGAAGATTGGCAACCCCTCTCAATGAAAGTGCTTTTCCACAGTCTCTGCTTAGGCTACTTGAAGCGGAAACAAATCAAGACACAAAACTGAGAACTCCTTTATTTTGTCAAGTTTCAAAGAGCCACTACAAACCATGTTGGATTTAGAGTTCCAAATTCATCTATCTATATAGGAGAGAACATATTGAAACCTAAATATAAAAATTGCTACTGTTGACGAACGCTTCAACCTAGAAGAACAAAATTTGGTGAGCCAAGTGGGATTTGTGTACTGATCATCACCACCAAGTATCATCAAGATTGGGTGAAAAAATATTTGCTGGTATTTCAGAAATTCGTAATTTCTTGGAAGCTTGGCAACCCCTCTCAATGAAAGTGCTTTTCCACAGATTTTGCCTAGGACTACTTGAAGAGGAAACAAACCATAGAGACAAAACTGAGAACTCTTTTATTTTGACAAGTTTCAAAGTGCTACTACTAACCATGTTGGATTTAGAGTTCCAAATTCATCTATCTATATAGGAGAGAACAGAGTGAAACCAAAATATAAAATCTACAACTGTAGACGAAAGCTTCAACCTAGAAGAACAAAATTTGGTGACCCAAGTGGGATTTGTGTACTTGTCATTACCACCAAGTATCATCAAGATTGGGTGAAAAAATATTTGCTGGTATTTCGGAAACTCGTTATTTCTTAGAATCTTGGCAACCCCTCTCAATGAAAGTGCTTTTCAACAGTCTGTGCCTAGGGCTACTTGAAGATGAAACAAACCATATAGACAAAATTGAGAACTCCTTTATTTTGTCAAGTTTCAAAGAGCTACTACAAACCATGTTGGATTTAGAGTTCCAAATTCATCTATCCATATAGCAGAAAACAGAGTGAATCCTAAACATAGAAACTGCTACTGTAGATGAACGCTTCAACCTAGAAGAACAACATTTAGTGCCTCTCAATGAAAGGGCTTTTCCACCGTCGGTGCCTAGGGCTAATTGAAGAGGAAACAAACCATAGAGCAAAACTGAGAACTCCTTTCTTTTGTCAAGTTTCAAAGAGCTACTACAAACCATGTTGGATTTAGAGTTCCAAATTCATCTATCTATATAGCAGAGAAGAGTAAAACCTAAATATAAAAACTGCTATTGTAAATGACCGCTTTAACCTAGAAGAACAAAATTTGGTGAGCCAAGTGGGATTTGTGTACTGATCATTACCACCAAGTATCATCAAGATTGGGTGAAAAAATATTTGCTGGTATTTCGGAAACTCGTAATTTCTTGGAAGCTTGGCAACCCACTCAATGAAATTGCTTTTCCACAGTCTCTGCTTAGGGCTACTTGAAGCGGAAACAAATCATAGAGACGAAACTGAGAACTCCTTTATTTTGTCAAGTTTCAAAGAGCTACTACAAACCATGTTGGATTAAGAGTTCCAAATTCATCTATCTATATACTAGAGAACAGAGTAAAACCTAAAAATAAAAACTGCTACTGTAGACGAACGCTTCAACCTAGAAGAACAAAATTTGTTGAGCCAAGTGGGATTTGTGTACTTGTCCTTACCACCAAGTATCATCAAGATTGGGTGAAAAAATATTTGCTCGTATTTTGGAAACTCGTTATTTCTTAGAATCTTTGCAACCATTCTCAATGAAAGTGCTTTTCAACAGTCTGTGCCTAGGGCTACTTGAAGAGGAAACAAACCATAGAGACAAAACTGAGAACTCCTTTATTTTGTCAAGTTCAAAGAGCTAGTACAAACCATGTTGGATTTAGAGTTCCAAATTCATCTATCTATATAGCAGAGAACAGAGTGAAACCTAAACTTAAAAACTGCTACTGTAGACGAACGCTTCACCTAGAAGAACAAAATTTGGTGAGCCAATTTTATTTGTGTACTAATCATTACCACCACTATCCTCAACATTGGGTTAAAAAATATTTGCTGGTATTTCGGAAATTAGTTATTTCTTAGAAGCTTGGCACCCCTCTCAAACAAAGTGCTTTTCCACCGTCGGTGCCTAGGGCTAATTGAAGTGGAAACAAACCATAGAGCAAAACTGAGAACTCCTTGCTTTGGTCAAGTTTCAAAGAGCTACTACAAACCATGTTGGATTTAGAGTTCCAAATTCATCTATCTATATAGGAGAGAACAGATTGAAACCTAAATATAAAAATTGCTACTGTAGACGAACGAATCAACCTAGAAGAACAAAATTTGGTGAACCAAGTGCGATTTGTGTACTGATCATCACCACCAAGTATCATCAAGACTAAGTGAAAAAATATTGGCTGGTATTTCGGAAACTCGTTCTTTCTTTAAAGATTGGCAACCCCTATCAATGAAAGTGCTTTTCCACACTCTGTGCCTAGGGCTACATGAAGAGGAAACAAACCATATAGACAAAACTGAGAACTCCTTTATTTTGTCAAGTTTGAAAGAGCTCCTACAAACCATGTTGGATTTAGAGTTCCAAATTCATCTATCTACATAGGAGAGAACAGAGTGAAACCTAAATATAAAAACTGCTACTGTAGACGAACGCGTCAACGTAGAAGAACAAAATTTGGTGAGCCAAGTGGGATTTGTGTACTGATCATTACCACCAGGTGTCATCAAGACTGGGTGAAAAAATATTTCCTGGTATTTCGGAAACTCGTTATTTCTTAGAAGCTTGGCAACCCCTCTCAATGAAAGTTCTTTTCCACCGTCTGTGCCTAGGGCTACTTGAAGAGGAAACAAAGAATAGAGACAAAATTGAGAAGTCCTTTATTTTGTCAAGTATCAAAGAGCTACTACAAACCATCTTGGATTTAGAGTTCCAAATTCATCTATCTATATAGGAGAGAACAGAGTGAAACCTAAATATAAAAACTGATACTGTAGACGAACGCTTCAACCAAGAAGAACAAAATTTGGTGAGCCAAGTGGGATTTGTGGACCAATCTTCACCACCAAGAATCATCAAGATTGGGTGAAAAAATATTTGCTGGTAATTCGGAAACGCGTTATTTCTTAGAAGCTTGGGAACCCCTCTCAATGAAAGTGCTTTTCCACAGTCTGTGCCTAGCGCTACTTGAAGAGGAAACAAACCAAAGAGACAAAACTGAGAACTCCTTTATTTTGTCAAGTTTCAAAGAGCCACTAAAAACCATGTTGGATTTAGAGTTCCAAATTCATCTATCTATATAGCAGAGAACAGAGTGAAACCTAAACATAAAAACTGCTACTGTAGACGAACGCTTCATCCTGGAAGAACAATATATTGTGAGCCAAGTGGGATTTGTGTACTGATCATTACCACCAAGTATCATCAACATTGGGTGTAAAAAATATTTGCTGGTATTTCGGAAACTCTTAATTTCTTGGAAGCTTGGCAACACCTCTCAATGAAAGTGCGTTTCCACAGTCTCTGCTTAAGGCAACTTGGAGCGGAAAAAAATCATAGGGACAAAACTGAGAACACCTTTATTTTGTCAAGTTTCAAAGAGCTACTACAAACCATGTTGGATTTAGCGTTCCAAATTCATCTATCTATATAGGAGAGTACAGAGTGAAACCTAAAAATAAAAACTGCTACTGTAAACGAACGCTTCAACCTAGAAGAACAAAATTTGGTGAGCCAAGTGGGATTTGTGGACTTGTCATTACCACCACGTATCATCAAGATTGGGTGAAAAAATATTTGCTGGTATTTCGGAAACTCGTAATTTCTTGGAAACTTGGCAACCCCTCTCAATAAAAGTGCTTTTCCACAGTCTCTGCTTAGGTCTACTTGAAGCGGATACAAATCGTAGAGAAAAAACTGAGAACTCCTTTATTTTGTAAAGTTTCAAAGAGCTACTACAAACCATGTTGGATTTAGAGTTCCAAATGCATCTATCTATATAGGAGAGAACAGAGTGAAACCTAAATATAAAAATTGCTACAGTAGACGAACGCTTCAACCTAGAAGAACAAAATTTGGTGAGCCAAGTGGGATTTGTGTACTGATCATCACCTCCAAGTATCATTAAGATTGGGTGAAAAAATATTTGCTGGTATTTCGGAAACTCGTTATTTCTTAGAAGCTTGGCAACCCCTCTCAATAAAGTGCTTTTCCACAGTCTCTGCTTAGGGCTACTTGAAGCGGAAACAAATAATAGAGACAAAACTGGGAACTCATTTATTTTGTCAAGTTTCAAAGAGCTACTACAAACCTTGTTGGATTTAGAGTTCCAAATTCATCTATCTATATAGGAGAGAACAGAGAAAACCCTAAAAATAAAAACTGCTACTGTAGACGAATGCTTCAACCTAGAAGAACAATATTTGGTGAGCCAAGTGGGATTTGTGTACCGATCATTACCACCAAGTATCATCAAGATTGGGTGAAAAAATATTTGCTGGTATTTCAGTAACTCGTAATTTCTTCGAAGCTTGGCAACCCCTCTCAATGAAAGTGCTTTTCAACAGTCTGTGCCTAGGGCTACTTGAAGAGGAAACAAACCATAGAGACAAAACTGAGAACTACTTTATTTTGTCAAGTTTCAAAGAGCTACTACAAACCATGTTGGATTTAGAGTTCCAAATTCATATATCTATATAGCAGAGAACAGAGTGAAACCTAAACATAAAAACTCCTACTTAGACGAACGCTTCAACCTAGAAGAACAAAATTTGGTGAGCCAATTGGGATTTGTGTACTTGTCTTACCACCAAGTATCATCAAGATTGGGTGAAAAAATATTTGCTCGTATTTCGGAAACTCGTTATTTCTTAAAAGCTTGGGAACCCCTCTCAATGAAAGTGCTTTTCCACAGTCTGTGCCTAGGGCTCCTAAAAGAGGAAACAAACCATAGAGACAAAACTGAGAACTCCTTTATTTTTTCAAGTTTCAAAGAGCCACTACAAACCATGTTGGATTTAGAGTTCCAAGTTCATCTATCTATATAGCAGAGAACAGAGTGAAACCTAAACATAAAAACTGCTACTGTAGACGAACGCTTCAACCTGGAAGAACAATATTTGGTGAGCCAAGCGGGATTTGTGGACTTGTCATTACCACCTCGAATCATCAAGATTGGGTGAAAAAATATTTCCTGGTATTTCGGAAACTCGTTATTTCTTAGAAGCTTGGCAACCCCTCGCAATGAAAGTGCTTTTCCACAGTCTGTGCCTAGGGCTACTTGAAGAGGAAACAAACCATAGAGACAAAACTGAGAACTACTTTATTTTGTCAAGTATCACAGAGCCACTACAAACCATGTTGGATTTAGAGTTCCAAATTCATCTATCTATATAGGAGAGACAGAGTGAAACCTAAATATAAAAACTGCTACTGTAGACGAACGCTTCAACCTAGAAGAACAAAATTTGGTGAGCCAAGTGGGATTTGTGTACTGATCATTACCAGCAAGTGTCATCAAGATTGCGAGAAAAAATATTTGCTGGTATTTCGGAAAATCGTAATTTCTTGGAAGCTTGGCAACCCCTCTCAATGAAAGTGCTTTTCCACAGTCTCTGCTTAGGGCTACATGAAGAGGAAACAAATCATAGAGACAAAACTGAGAACTCCTTTACTTTGTCAAGTTTCAAAGAGCTACTACAAACCATATTGGATTTAGAATTCCAAATTCATCTATCTATATAGGAGAGACAGATTGAAACCTAAATATAAAAACTGCTACTGTAGACGAACGCTTCAACCTAGAAGAACAAAATTTGGTGAGCCAAGTGGGATTGGTGTACTGATCATTACCAGCAAGTGTCATCAAGATTGCGAGAAAAAATATTTGCTGGTATTTCGGAAATTCGTAATTTCTTGGAAGCTTGGCAACCCCTCTCAATGAAAGTGCTTTTCCACAGTTTTTGCCTACGACTACTTGAAGAGGAAACAAACCATAGAGACAAAACTGAGAACTCTTTTATTTTGACAAGTTTCAAAGAGCTACTACTAACCATGTTGGATTTAGAGTTCCAAATTCATCTATCTATATAGGAGAGAACAGAGTGAATCCAAAATATAAAAACTGCAACTGTAGACGAACGCTTCAACCTAGAAGAACAAAATTTGGTGAGCCAAGTGGGATTTGTGTACTTGTCATTACCACCAAGTATCATCAAGATTGGGTGAAAAAATATTTGCTGGTATTTCGGAAACTCGTTATTTCTTAGAATCTTGGCAACCCCTCTCAATGAAAATGCTTTTCAACAGTCTGTGCCTAGGGCTACTTGAAGAGGAAACAAACCCTAGAGACAAAATTGAGAACTCCTTTATTTTGTCAAGTTTCAAAGAGCTACTACAAACCATGTTGGATGTAGAGTTCCAAATTCATCTATCTATATAGCAGAAAACAGAATGAAACCTAAACATAAAAACTGCTACTGTAGACGAACGCTTCAACCTAGAAGAACAAAATTTGGTGCCTCTCAATGAAAGGGCTTTTAGACCGTCGGTACCTAGTGCTAATTGAAGGGGAAACAAACCATAGAGCAAAACTGAGAACTCCTTTCTTTTGTCAAGTTTCAAAGAGCTACTACAAACCATGTTGGATTTAGAGTTTCAAATTCATCTATCTATATAGCAGAGAAGAGTAAAACCTAAATATAAAAACTGCTACTGTAGATGAACGCTTTAACCTAGAAGAACAAAATTTGGTGAGCCAAGTGGGATTTGTGTATTGATCATTACCACCAAGTATCATCAAGATTGGGTGAAAAAATATTTGCTGGTATTTCGGAAACTCGTAATTTCTTGGAAGCTTTGCAACCCACTCAATGAATATGCTTTTCCAGAGTCTCTGCTTAGGGCTACTTGAAGCGGAAACAAATCATAGAGACATAACTGAGAACACCTTTATTTTGTCAAGTTTCAAAGTGCTACTACAAACCATGTTGGATTTAGAGTTCCAATTTCATCTATCTATATAGGAGAGAACAGAGTGAAACCAAAATATAAAAACTGCAACTGTAGACGAAACCTTCAACCTAGAAGAACAAAATTTGGTGAGACAAGTGGGATTTGTGTACTGATCATTACCACCAAGTGTCATCAAGATTGCGAGAAAAAATATTTGCTGGTATTTCGGAAACTCATTATTTCTTAGATGCTTGGCAACCCCTCTCAATGAAAGTGCATTTCCACCGTTTGTGCCTAGGGCTACTTGAAGAATAAACAAACCATAGAGACAAAACTGAGAACTCCTTTATTTTGTCAAGTTTCAAAGAGCTACTACAAACCATGTTGGATTTAGAGTTCCAAATTCATCTACCTCTATAGGAGAGAACAGAGTGAAACCTAAATATAAGAACTGCTACTGTAGACGAACGCTTCAACCTAGAAGAACAAAATTTGGTGAGCCAAGTGGGATTTGTGAACCGATCATTACCACCAATTCTCATCAAGATTGGGTGAAAAAATATTTGCTGGTATTTCGGAAACTCGTAATTTCTTGGAAGCTTGGCAACCCCTATTAATGAAAGTGCTTTTCCACAGTCTGTGCCTATTACTACTTGAAGAGTAAACAAAACATAGAGACAAAACTGAGAACTACTTTATTTTGTCAAGTTTCAAAGAGCTACTGCAAACCATGTTGGATTTAGAGTTCCAAATTCATCTATCTGTATAGGAGAGAACAGAGTGAAACCTAAATATAAAAACTGCTACTGTAGGCGGACGCTTCAACCTAGAAGAACAAAACTTGGTGAGCCATGTGGGATTTGTGAACCGATCATTACCACCAAGTATCATCATGATTGGGTGAAAAAATATTTGCTGGTATTTCGGAAACTATTAATTTCTTGGAAGCTTGGCAAACCCTCTCAATGAAAGTGCTTTTACACAGTCTGTGCCTAGGACTACTTGAAGAGGAAACAAAACATAGAGACAATACTGAGAATTACTTTATTTGGTCAAGTTTCAAAGAGCTACTGCAAACCATGTTGGATTTAGAGTTCCAAATTCATCTATCTCTGTAGGAGAGAACAGAGTGAAACCTAAATATAAAAACTGCTACTGGAGACGAACGCTTCAACCTAGAAGAACAGAATTTGGTGAGCCAAGTGGGATTTGTATACCGATCATCACCACCAAGTATCATCAAGTTTGGGTGAAAAAATATTTGCTGGTATTTCGGAAACTCGTTATTTCTTAGAAGCTTGGCAACCCCTCTCAATGAAAGTGCTTTTCCACAGTCTCTGCTTAGGGCTACTTGAAGCGGAAACAAATCATAGAGACAAAACTGAGAACTTCTTTATTTTGTCAAGTTTCAAAGAGCTACTACAAACCATGTTGGATTTAGAGTTCCAAATTCATCTAACTATATAGGAGAGAACAGAGTAAAACCTAAAAATAAAAACTGCTACTGTAGACGAACGCTTCAACCTAGAAAAACAAAATTTGGTGAGCCAAGTGGGATTTGTGGACTTGTCATTACCACCAAGTATCATCAAGATTGGGTGAAAAAATATTTGCTGGTATTTCGGAAACTCGTTATTTCTTAGAAGCTTGGCAACACCTCTCAATGAAAGTGCTTTTCCACAGTCTCTGCTTATGGCTACTTGATGTGGAAACAAATCATAGAGACAAAAATGAGAACTCCTTTATTTTGTCAAATTTCAAAGAGCTACTACAAACCATGTTGGATTTAGAGTTCCAAATTCCTCTATCTATATAGGAGAGAACAGAGTGAAACCTAAAAATAAAAATTGCAATTTTAAACGAACGCTTCAACGTAGAAGAACAAAGTTTGGTGAGCAAAGTGGGATTTTTGTACTGATCATTACCACCAAGTATCATCAAGATTGGGTTAAAAAATATTTGCTGGTATTCTGGAAACTCGTTATTTCTTAAAAGCTTGGCAACCACTCTCAAGGAAAGTGCTTTTCCACAGTCTGTGCCTAGGGCTACTTGAAGAGGAAACAAACCATAGAGACAAAACTGAGAACTACTTTATTTTGTCAAGTTTCAAAGAGCTACTGCAAACTATGTTGGATTTAGAGTTCCAAATTCATCTATCTATATAGGAGTGATCAGAGTGAAACCTAAAAATGTAAACTGCTACTGTAAACGAATGCTTCAACCAAGAAGAACAAAATTTGGTGAGCCAAGTGGGATTTGTGGACTTGTCATTACCACCAAGTATCATCAAGATTGGGTGAAAAAATATTTGCTGGTATTTCGGAAACTCGTTATTTCTTAGAATCTTGGCAACCCCTCTCAATGAAAGTGCTTCTCAACAGTCTGTGCCTAGGGCTACTTGAAGAGGAAACAAACCCTAGAGACAAAATTGAGAACTCCTTTATTTTGTCAAGTTTCAAAGAGCTACTACAAACCATGTTGGATGTAGAGTTCCAAATTCATGTATCTATATAGCAGAAAACAGAATGAAACCTAAACATAAAAACTGCTACTGTAGACGAACGCTTCAACCTAGAAGAACAAAATTTGGTGCCTCTCAATGAAAGGGCTTTTCCACCGTCGGTACCTAGTGCTAATTGAAGGGGAAACAAACCATAGAGCAAAACTGAGAACTCCTTTCTTTTGTCAAGTTTCAAAGAGCTACTACAAACCATGTTGGATTTAGAGTTTCAAATTCATCTATCTATATAGCAGAGAAGAGTAAAACCTAAATATAAAAACTGCTACTGTAGATGAACGCTTTAACCTAGAAGAACAAAATTTGGTGAGCCAAGTGGGATTTGTGTATTGATCATTACCACCAAGTATCATCAAGATTGGGTGAAAAAATATTTGCTGGTATTTCGGAAACTCGTAATTTCTTGGAAGCTTTGCAACCCACTCAATGAAAGTGCTTTTCCACAGTCTCTGCTTAGGGCTACTTGAAGCGGACACAAATCATAGAGACAAAACTGAGAACACCTTTATTTTGTCAAGTTTCAAAGTGCTACTACAAACCATGTTGGATTTAGAGTTCCAAATTCATCTATCTATATAGGAGAGAACAGAGTGAAACCAAAATATAAAAACTGCAACTGTAGACGAAAGCTTCAACCTAGAAGAACAAAATTTGGTGAGCCAAGTGGGATTTGTGTACTTGTCATTACCACCAAGTATCATCAAGTTTGGGTGAAAAAATATTTGCTGGTATTTCGGAAACTCGTTATTTCTTAGAAGCTTGGGAACCCCTCTCAATGAAAGTGCTTTTCCACAGTCTGTGCCTAGGGCTACTAAAAGAGGAAACAAACCATAGAGACAAAACTGAGAACTACTTTATTTTGTCAAGTTTCAAAGAGCCATTACAAACCATGTTGGATTTAGAGTTCCAAATTCATCTATCTATATAGCAGAGAACACAGTGAAACCTAAACATAAAAGCTGCTACTGTAGAGGAAGGCTTCAACCTAGAAGAACAAAATTTGGTGAGCCAAGTGGGATTTGTGTACTGATCATTACCACCAAGTATCATCAAGATTGGGTGAAAAAATATTTGCTCGTATTTCGGAAACTCGTAATTTCTTGGAAGCTTGGCAACCCCTCTCAATGAAAGTGCTTTTCCACAGTCACTGCTTAGGGCTACTTGAAGCGGAAACAAATCAAGAGCCAAAACTGAGAACTCCTTTATTTTGTCAAGTTTCAAAGAACTACTACAAACTATGTTGGATTTAGAGTTCCAAATTCATCTATCTATATAGGAGAGAACAGATTGAAACCTAAATATAAAAATTGCTACTGTAGACGAACGCTTCACCCTAGAAGAACAAAATTTGGTGAGCCAAGTGGGATTTGTGTACTGATCATCACCACGAAGTATCATCAAGATTGGGTGAAAAAATATTTGCTGGTATTTCGGAAACTATTAATTTCTTGGAAGCTTGGCAACCCCTTTCAATGAAAGTGCTTTTCCACAGTCTCTGCTTAGGGGTACATGAAGTGGAAACAAATCATACTGACAAAACTGAGAACTCCTTTACTTTGTCAAGTTTCAAAGAGCTACTACAAACCATATTGGATTTAGAATTCCAAATTCATCTATCTAAATAGGAGAGACAGAGTGAAACCTAAATATAAAAACTGCTACTGTAGACGAACGCTTCAACCTAGAAGAACAAAATTTGGTGAGCCAAGTGGGATTTGTGTACTGATCATTACCACCAAGTGTCATCAAGATTGCGAGAAAAAATATTTACTGGTATTTCGGAAACTCATTATTTCTTAGATGCTTGGCAACCCCTCTCAATGAAAGTGCTTTTCCACCGTTTGTGCCTAGGGCTACTTGAAGAATAAACAAACCATAGAGACAAAACTGAGAACTCCTTTATTTTGTCAAGTTTCAAAGAGCTACTACAAACCATGTTGGATTTAGAGTTCCAAATTCATCTACCTCTATAGGAGAGAACAGAGTGAAACCTAAATATAAGAACTGCTACTGTAGACGAACGTTTCAACCTAGAAGAACAAAATTTGGTGAGCCAAGTGGGATTTGTGAACCGATCATTACCACCAATTCTCATCAAGATTGGGTGAAAAAATATTTGCTGGTATTTCGGAAACTCGTAATTTCTTGGAAGCTTGGCAACCCCTATTAATGAAAGTGCTTTTCCACAGTCTGTGCCTATTACTAGTTGAAGAGTAAACAAAACATAGAGACAAAACTGAGAACTACTTTATTTTGTCAAGTTTCAAAGAGCTACTGCAAACCATGTTGGATTTAGAGTTCCAAATTCATCTATATCTGTAGGAGAGAACAGAGTGAAACCTAAATATAAAAACTGCTACTGGAGACGAACGCTTCAACCTAGAAGAACAGAATTTGGTGAGCCAAGTGGGATTTGTATACCGATCATCACCACCAAGTATCATCAAGTTTGGGTGAAAAAATATTTGCTGGTATTTCGGAAACTCGTTATTTCTTAGAAGCTTGGCAACCCCTCTCAATGAAAGTGCTTTTCCACAGTCTCTGCTTAGGGCTACTTGAAGCGGAAACAAGTCATAGAGACAAAATGAGAACTTCTTTATTTTGTCAAGTTTCAAAGAGCTACTACAAACCATGTTGGATTTAGAGTTCCAAATTCATCTATCTATATAGGAGAGAATAGAGTAAAACCTAAAAATAAAAACTGCTACTGTAGACGAACGCTTCAACCTAGAAAAACAAAATTTGGTGAGCCAAGTGGGATTTGTGTACTTGTCATTACCACCAAGTATCATCAAGATTGGGTGAAAAAATATTTGCTGGTATTTCGGAAACTCGTTATTTCTTAGAAGCTTGGGAACCCCTCTCATGAAAGTGCTTTTCCACAGTGTGCCTAGGGCAACTAAAAGAAGAAAGAAACCATAGACACAAAACTGAAAACTCCTTTATTTTGTCAAGTTTCAAAGAGCCATTACAAACCATGTTGGATTTAGAGTTCCAAATTCATCTATCTATATAGCAGAGAACAGAGTAAAACCTAAACATAAAAACTGCTACTCAAGAAGAACGCTTCAACCTAGGAGAACAAAATTTGTTGAGCCAAGTGGGATTTGTGTACTGATCATTATCAAAAGTATCCTCATGATTGGGTGAAAAAATATTTGCTGGTATTTCAGAAACTCGTTATTTCTTGGAAGCTTGGCAACCCCAGTCAATGAAAGTGCTTTTCCACAGTCACTGCTTAGGGCTACTTGAAGAGGAAACAAACCGTAGAGACAAAATTTAGAATTCTTTTATTTTGTCAAGTTTCAAAGATCTACTACAAACCAGGTTGGATTATAGTTACAAATTCAACTATCTATATAGGAGAGACCAGAGTGAAACCTAAATATAAAAACTGCTACTGTAAAAGAACGCTTCAACCTAGAAGAACAAAATTTGGTGAGCCAAGTGGGAATTGTGGACTTGTCAATACCACGAAGTATAATCAAGATTGGGTGAAAAAATATTTGCTGGTATTTCGGAAACTCGTTATTTCTTGGAAGCTTGGCAACACCTCCCAATGAAAGTGCTTTTCCACAGTCTCTGCTTATGGCTACTTGATGTGGAAACAAATCATAGAGACAAAAATGAGAACTCCTTTATTTTGTTAAATTTCAAAGAGCTACTACAAACCATGTTGTATTTAGAGTTCCAAATTCCTCTATCTATATAGGAGAGAACAGAGTGAAACCTAAAAATAAAAATTGCTATTGTAAACGAACGCTTCAACGTAGAAGAACAAAATTTGGTGAGCAAAGTGGGATTTGTGTACTGATCATTACCACCAAGTATCATCAAGATTGGGTTAAAAAATATTTGCTGGTATTCTGGAAACTCGTTATTTCTTAAAAGCTTGGCAACCACTCTCAAGGAAAGTGCTTTTCCACAGTCTGTGCCTAGGGCTACTTGAAGAGGAAACAAACCATAGAGACAAAACTGAGAACTACTTTATTTTGTCAAGTTTCAAAGAGCTACTGCAAACTATGTTGGATTTAGAGTTCCAAATTCATCTATCTATATAGGAGTGATCAGAGTGAAACCTAAAAATGTAAACTGCTACTGTAAACGAATGCTTCAACCAAGAAGAACAAAATTTGGTGAGCCAAGTGGGATTTGTGGACTTGTCATTACCACCAGGTATCATCAAGATTGGTGGAAAATTATTTCCTGGTATTTCGGAAACTCGTAATTTCTTGGAAGCTTGGCAACCCCTCTCAATGAAAGTGCTTTTCTACAGTCTCTTCTTAGGGCTATTTGAAGCGGAAACAAATCACAGAGACAAATCTGAGAACTCTTTTATTTTGTCAAATTTCAAGGAGCTACTACAAACCATGTTGAATTTAGAATTTCAAACTCATGTATCTATATACGAGAGAACAGAGTGAAACCTAAATATAAAAACTGCTACTGTAGACGAACGCTTCAACATAGAAGAACAAAATTTGGTGAGCAAAGTGGGATTTGTGTACTGTCATTACCACCAGTTATCATCAAAATTGGGTGAAAAAATATTTGCTGGTATTTCGGAAACTTGTTATTTCTTAGAAGCTTTGCAACCCTTCTCAATGAAAGTGCTTTTCCACCGTCTGTGCCTAGGGCTACTTAAAGAGGAGACAAGCCATGGAGACAAAACTGAGAACTACTTTATTTTGTCAAGTTTCAAAGAGCTACTACAAACCATGTTGGATTTAGAGTTCCAAATTCATCTATCTATATAGGAGAGAACAGAGTGTACCCTAAAAATAAAAACTGCCACTCTAAACCAATGCTTCACCCTAGAAGAAGAAAATTTGGTGAGCCAAGTGGGATTTGTGTATTGATCATTACCACCAAGTATCATCAAGATTGGGTTAAAAATACTTGCTGGAATTTCGGAAACTTGTTATTTCTTAGAAGCTTATCAACCCCTCTCAATGAAAGTGCTTTTCCACAGTCTGTGCCTAGGGCTACTTGAAGATAAAAAAAAGGATAGAGACAAAACTGAGAATGCCTTAATTTTCTCAAGTTTCAAAGGTCTACTACAAACCAATTTGGATTTAGAGTCCCAAATTCATCTATCTATATAGGAGAGAACAGAGTGAAACCTAAAAATAAAAACTGCTACTGTAAACGAACACTTCAACCTAGAAGAACAAAATTTGGTGAGCCAAGTGTGATTTGTGTACTGATAATTACCACCAAGTATAATCAAGATTGGGTGAAAAAAATATTTGCTGGTATTTCGGAAACTCGTAATTTCTTGGAAGCTTTGCAACCCCTTTCAATGAAAGTGCTTTTCCACAGTCTCTGCTTAGGGCTACTTGAAGAGGAAACAAACCATAGAGACAACACTGAGAACTCCTTTATTTTGTCAAGATTAAAAGAGCTACTACAAATCATGATAGATTTAGAGTTCCAAATTCATCTATCTATATAGGAGAGAACAAAGGGAATCCTAAATATAAAAACTACTACTGTAAATGAACGCTTCAACCTAGAAGAACAAAATTTTGTGAGCCAAGTGGGATTTGTGGACTTGTCGATACAACCAAGTATCATCAAGAATGGGTGAAAAAATATTTGTTGGTATTTCAAAAACTCGTGATTTCTTGGAACCTTGGCAACCCCTCTCAATGAAAGTGCTTTTCCACAGTCTCTATTTAGGGCTACTTGAAGCGGAAACAAATCAAAGAGACAAAACTGAGAACTCCTTTATTTTTGTCAAGTTTCAAAGAGCTACTACAACCCATGTTGGATTTAGAGTTCCAAATTCATCTATCTATATAGGAGAGAACAGAGTGAAACAAAATATAAAAAATGCTACTGTAGAACGCTTCAGCCTAGAAGAACAAAATTTGGTGAGCCAAGTGGGATTTGAGTACTGATCATTACCACCAAGTATCATCAAAATTTTGTGAAAAAATATTTGCTGCTATTTCGGAAACTCATTATTTCTTAGAAGCTTGGCAACCCCTCTCAATGAACGTGCTTTTCCATAGTCTGTGCCTAGGGCTACTTGAAGAGGAAACAAATCATAGAGACAAAAATGAGAACTACTTTATTTTGTCAATTTTCAAAGAGCTACTACAAACCCTGTTGAATTTAGAGTGCCAAATTAATCTATCTATATAGGAGAGAACAGAGTGAAACCTAAATATAAAAACTGCTACTGTAGACGAACGCTTCAACCTAGAAGAACAAAATTTGGTGAGCCAAGTGGGATTTGTGTACTTGTCACTACCACCACGTATCATCAAGAATGGGTGAAAAAATATTTGCTGGTATTTTGAAAACTCGTAATTTCTTGGAAGCTTTGCAACCCCTTTCAATGAAAGTGCTTTTCCACAGTCTCTGCTCAGGGCTACTTGAAGATGAAACAAACCATAGAGACAAAACTGAGAACTCCTTTGTTTGGTCAACTTTCAAAGAGCTACTACCAACCATGTTTAATTTAGAGTTCCAAATTCATCTATCTATATAGGAGAGAACAGAGTGAAACCAAAAAATAAAAACTCCTACTGTAAACAAACGCTTCAACCTAGAAGAACAAAATTTGCTGAGCTAAGTTGGATTTGTGTACTGATCATTACCACCAGGTGTCATCAAGATTGGCTGAGAAAATATTTGCTGGTATTTCAGAAACTCGTTATTTCTTAGAAGCTTGGCAACCCTTCAAATGAAAGTGCTTTTCCACAGTCTGTGCTTATGGGTACTTGAAGAGCAAACAAACCATAGAGACAAAACTGAGAACTACTTTATTTTGTCAAGTTTCAAAGAGCTACTAAAAACCACGTTCGATTTAGAGTTTCAAATTCATCTATCGATATAGGAGAGAACAGAGTGAACCCTAAAAATAAAAACTGCCATTCTAAAAGAACGCTTCATCCTAGAAGAAGAAAATTTGGTGAGCCAAGTGGGATTTGTGGACTTGTCGTTACCACCACGTATCATCAAGCATGGGTGAAAAAATATTTGCTGGTATTTCAAAAACTCGTGATTTTTTGGAACCTTGGCAACCCCTCTCAATGAAAGTGCTTTTCCATAGTCTGTGCCTAGGGCTACTTGAAGAGGAAACAAATCATAGAGACAAAACTGAGAACTCCTTTATTTTGTCAAGTTTCAAAGAGCTACTACAACCCATGTTGGATTTAGAGTTCCAAATTCATCTATCTATATAGGAGAGAACAGAGTGAAACCCAAATATAAAAACTGCTTCTGTAGACGAACGCATCAGCCTAGAAGAACAAAATTTGGTGAGCCAAGTGGGATTTGTGTACTGAACATTAGCATCAAGTATCATCAAGATTGGGTGAAAAAATATTTGCTGGTATTTCGGAAACTCGTTAATTCTTAGAAGATTTGCAACCCCTCTCAATGAAAGTGCTTTTCCACAGTCTTTGCCTATGGCTACTTGAAGAGGAAGCAAACCATAGAGACAAAACTGAGAACTCCTTTATTTTGTCAAGTTTCAAAGAGCTACTACAAACCACGTTGGATTTAGAGTTCCATATTAATCTCTTTATATAGGAGAGACCGGAGTGAAACCTAAATATAAAAATTGTTACTGTAAACGAACACTTCAACCTAGAAAAACAAAATTTGGTGAGCCCAGTGGGATTTGTGAACTTGTCATTCCCACCACGTATCATCAAATTTGGGTGAAAAAATATTTGCTGGTATTTCGGAAACTCGTAATTTCTTGGAAACTTGGCAACCCCTCTCAATTAAAGTGCTTTTCCACAGTCTGTGCCAGGGCTACTGGAATAGGAAACAAACCATAGAGACAAAACTGAGAACTACTTCATTTTGTCAAGTTTCAAAGAGCTACTACAAACCATGTTGGATTTAGAGTTCCATATTCATCTATCTATATAGGAGAGAACAGAGTGAAACCTAAAAATAAAAAACTGCTACTGTAAATGAACGCTTCAACCTAGAAGAACAAAATTTGATGAGCCAAGTGGGATTTGTGTACTGTCATTACCACCACGTATCATCAAGATTAGGTGAAAAAATATTTGCTGTTATTTCCGAAAATCGTAATTTCTTGCAAGCTTGTCAACCCCTCTCAATGAAAGTGCTTTTCCACAGTCTCTGCTTAGGTCTACTTGAAGCGGAAACAAATCATTGAGACAAAACTGAGAACTCCTTTATTTTGTCAAGTATCAAAGAGCTACTACAAACCATGTTGGATTTAGAGTTCCAAATTCATCTATCTATATAAGAGAGAACAGAGGGAAACCTAAATATAAAAACTGCTACTGTAGACGAATGCTTCAACCTAGAAGAACACAATTTGGTGAGCCAAGTAGGATTTGTGTGCTGATCATTACCACCAAGTATCATCATGATTGGGTGAAAAAATATTTGCTGGTATTTCAGAAACTCGTTATTTCATAGAAGCTTGGCAACCCCTCTCAATGAAAGTGCTTTTCCAAAGTCTGTGAAAGGGCTACTTGAGGAGAAAAGAAACCATAGAGACAAAACTGAGAACTTTTTTATTTTGTCAAGTTTCAAAGATCTACTGCCAACAAGGTTGGATTTAGAGTTCCATATTTATCTCTCTATATAGGAGAGACCAGAGTGAAATTTAAATATAAACACTGCTACTGTAAACGAACGCTTCAACCTAGAAGAACAAAATTTGGTGAGCCAAGTGGGATTTGTGAACTTGTCATTACCACCACGTATCATAAAATTTGGGTGAAAAAATATTTGCTGGTATTTCGGAAACTCGTAATTTCTTGGAAACGTGGCAACCCCTCTCAATAAAAGTGCTTTTCCACAGTCTCTTCTTAGGACTAGTTGAAGCAGAAACAAATCATAGAGACAAAACTGAGAACTCCTTTATTTTGTCAAGTTTCAAAGAGCTACTACAAACCATGTTGGATTTAGAGTTCCAAATTCATCTATCTATATAGGAGAGACAAGAGTGAAACCTAAATATAAAACCTGCTACTGTAAACGAACGTTTCAACCTAGAAGTACAAAATTTTGTGAGTCAAGTGGGATTTGTGTACTTGTCATTACCACCACGTATCATCAAGTTTGGGTGGAAAAATGTTGGCTGGTATTTCGGAAACTCGTAATTTTTGGAAGCTTGGCAACCCCTCTCAATGAAAGTGCTTTTCCACAGTCTCTGCTTATGGCTACCTGAAGCGGAAACAAATCAAAGAGACAAAACTGAGAACTCCTTTATTTTGTCGTTTTTCAAAGAGTTACTACAAACCATGTTGGATTTAGAGTTCCAAATTCATCTATATATATAGGAGAGAACAGAGTGAAACCCAAATATATAAACTGCTACTGTAGACGAACGCTTCAACCTAGAAGAACAAAATTTGGTGAGCCAAGTGGGTTTGTGTACTTGTCACTACCACCACGTATCATCAAGATTGGGTGAAAAAATATTTGCTGGTTTTTCGGAAACTCGTAATTTCTTGGAAGCTTTGCAACCCCTTTCAATGAAAGTGCTTTTCCATAGTCTGTGCCTAGGGCTCCTTGAAGAGGAAACAAATCATAAAGACAAAACTGAGAACTCCTTTATTTGGTCAAGTTTCAAAGAGCTACTACAAACCATTTTGTATTTAGAGTTCCAAATTCATCTATCTGTATAGGAGAGAACAGTGTGAAACCTAAATGTAAAAACTGCTATTGTAAACGGACGCTTCAACCTAGAAGAACAAAATTTCCTGAGCCAAGTTGGATTTGTGTACTGATCACTACCACCATGTGTCCTCAAGATTGGGTGAGAAAATATTTGCTGGTATTTCGGAAACTCGTGATTTGTTGGAAGCTTGGCAACCCCTCTCAATGAAAGTGCTTTTCCACAGTCTCTGCTTAGGACTACTTGAAGAGGAAACAAACCATAGAGACAAAACTGAGAACTCCTTTATTTTGTCAAGTTTCAAAGAGCTACTACAAATCATGTTGGATTTAGAATTCCAAATTCATCTATGTATATAGGAGAACACAGATGAAACCTAAAAATAAAAATGGCTACTGTAAATGAACGCTTCAACCTAGAAGAACAAAATTTGTGAACCAAGTGGGATTTGTGTACTGTCATTACCACCACGTATCATCAAGAATGGGAGAAAAATATTTGCTGGTATTTTAGAAAATCGTAATTTCTTGGAAGCTTGGCAACCCCTTTCAATGAAAGTGCTTTTCCACAGTCTCGGCTTAGCGCTAATTGAAAGGAAACAAATCATAGAGACAAAACCGTGAACTCCTTTATTTTTTCAAGTTTCAAAGACCTACTACAAACCATATTGGATTTAGAGTTCCAAATTAATCTATCTATATAGGAGACAACAGAGGGAAAACTAAAAATATAAACTGCTACTGTAAACGAACGCTTCAACCTAGAAGAACAAAATATGGTGAGTCAAGAGGGATTTGTGTACCGATCATTACCACCAAGAATCATCAAGATTGGGTGAAAAAATATTTGCTCTTATTTCGGAAACTCGTTATATCTTAGAAACTTGTCAACCCCTCTCAATGAAAGTGCTTTTCCACCGTCTGTGTCTAGGGCTACTTGAAGAGGAAACAAACCATAGAGACAAAACTGAGATCTACTTTATTTTGTCAGGTTTCAAAGAGCTACTACACACCAGGTTGGATTTAGAGTTCCAAATTCATCTATCTATATAGGAGAGACCAGAGTGAAACGTAAATATAAAAACTGCTACTGTAAACGAACGCTTCAACATAGAAGAAAAAAATTTGGTGAGCCACGTGGGATTTGTGTACTTGTCATTACCACCAAGTATCTTCAAGATTGGGTGAAAAATATTTGCTGGTATTTCGGAAAATTGTAATTTCTTGGAAGCTTGGCAACGCCTTTCAATGAAAGTGCTTTTCCACAGTCTGTGCCTAGGGCTACTTAAAGAGGAAACAATCCATAGGGACAAAACTGAGAACTCCTTTATTTTCTCACGTTTCAAAGAGCTACTACAAACCATGTAGGATTTAGAGTTCCACATGCATCTATCTATATAGGAGAGAAAAGAATGAAACCTAAAAATAAAAAAGGCTACTGTAAACGAACGCTTCAACCTAGACGAACAAATTTTGGTGAGCGAAGTGGGATTTGTGTACTCATCATTACCACCAAGTAGCATCAATATTGGGTGAAAACATATTTGCTGGTATTTCGGAAACTCGTTATTTCTTAGAAGCTTGGCAACCCCTCTCAATGAAAGTGCTTTTCCACAGTCTGTGCCTAGGGCTACTTGAAGCCGAAACAAAAAATAGAGTCAAAACTGATAAGTACTTTATTTTGTCAAGTTTCAAAGAGCTACTACAAACCATGTTGGATTTAGAGTCCAAATTCATCTATCTATATAGGAGAGAACAGAGTGAAACCTAAATATAAAAACTGCTATTGTAGACAAACACTTCAACCTAGAGGAACAAAATTTGGTCAGCCCAATGGGATTTGTGTACTGATCATTACCACCAAGAATTATCAAGATTGGGTGAAGAAATATTTCCTGGTATTTTGAAACTCGTTATTCCTTAGAAACTTGGCAACCCCTTTCAATGAAAGTGCTTTTCCACGGTCTCTGCTTATGGCTACTTGAAGAGGAAACAAACCATAGAGACAAAACTGGGAAGTACATTTTTGTCAAGTTTCAAAGGGCTACTACAAACCATGTTGTATTTAGAGTTCCAAATTCATCTATCTATATAGGAGAGAACAGAGTGAAACCTAAAAACATAAACTGCTACTGTAAACGAACGCTTCAAACTAGAAGAACAAAAATGGTGAGTCAAGTGGGATTTGTGTACCGATCATTACCACCAAGTATCATCAAGATTGGCTAAAAAAATATTTGCTGGTATATCGGAATCTCGTAATTTCTTGGAAGCTTGGCAACGCCTTTTAATGAATGTGCTATTCCACGGTCTCTGCATAGGGCTACTTGAAGAGGAAACAAACCATAGAGACAAAACTGGGAACTACATTTTTTGTCAAGTTTCAAAGGGCCACTACAAACCATGTTGTATTTAGAGTTCCAAATTCATCTATCTATATAGAAGAGAACAGAGTGAAACCTAAATATAACAACTGCTACTGTAGACGAACTCTTCAACCTAGAAGAACAAAATTTGGTGAGCCAAATGGGATTTGTGTACCGATCATTACCACCAAGTATCATCAAGATAGGGTGAAAAAATATTTGCTGTTAATTCGGAAACTCGTTATTTCTTAGAAGCTTGGCAACCCCTCTCAATGAAAGTGCTTTTCCACAGTCTGTGCCTAGGGCTTCTTGAAGAGTAAACAAACCGTAGAGAAAAAACTGAGAACTCTTTTATTTTGTCACGTTTCAAAGAGCTACTTCAAACCATGTTGGATTTAGAGTTCCAAATTCATCTATCTATATAGGAGAGAACAGAGTGAAACCTAAAAATAAAAACTGCTACTGTAAACGCACGCTTCAACCTAGAAGAACAAAATTTGGTGAGCCAAGTGGGACTGTGTACTGTCATTACCACCACGTATCATCAAGATTGGGTGAAAAAGTATTTGCTGGTATTTCGGAAACTCGTTATATCTTGGAAGCTTGGCAACCCCTCTCAATGAAATTGCTTTTCCACAGTCTGTGCCTAGGGATACTTGAAGAGGAAACAAACCATAGAGACAAAACGGAGAACTCCTTTATTTTGTGAAGTTTCAAAGAGCTACTACAAACCATGTTGGAATTAGAGTGCTAAATTCATCTATCTATATAGTAGAGAACAGAGTGAAACCTACATATAAAAACTCCTACTGTAGACGAATGCATCAACCTAGAAGAACAAAATTTGGTGAGCCAAGTGGGATTTGTGTTCTGATCATTACCACCTTCATCATCAAGATTTTGTGAAAAAATATTTGCTGGTATTTCGGAAACTCGTAATTTCTTGGAAGATTGGCAAACCCTTTCATTGAAAGTGCTTTTCCACAGATTCTGCGTAGGGCTACTTGAAGAGGAAACAAACCATAGAGACAAAACTGAGAACTACTTTATTTTGTCAAGTTTCTAAGAGCTACTACAAACCATGTTGGATTTAGAGTTCCAAGTTCACCTATCTATATAGAGGAGAACAGAGTGAAACCTAAATATAAAAATTGCTACTGTAGATGAACACTTCAACCTAAAAGAACAAAATTTGGTGAGCCACGTGGGATTTGTGTACTGGTCATTACCACCAAGTATCTTCAAGATTGGGTGAAAAATATTTGCTGGTATTTCGGAAAACTCGTAATTTCTTGGAAACTTGGCAACCCCTCTAAATGAAAGTGCTTTTCCATAGTCTCTGCTTAGGGCTACTTGAAGCGGAAACAAATCATGGAGACAAAACTGAGAACTCCTTTATTTTGCCAAGTTTCAACGAGCTACTACAAACCATGTTGGATTTAGAGTTCCAAATTCATCTATCTATATAGAGGAGAACAGAGGGTAACCTAAATATTAAAACTGCTACTGTAGACGAACGCTTCAACCTAGAAGAACAAAATTTGGTGTACCAACTGGAAGTAGTGTAGTGATCATTACCACCAAGTATCATGAAGATTGGGTGAAAAAATATTTGCTGGTATTTCGGAAACTGGTTATTTCTTGGAAGCTTGGCAACCCCTCTCAGTGAAAGTGCTTTTCGACAGTCTCTGCCTAGGGCTACTTGAAGAGGAAACAAACCATAGAGACACAACTGAGAACTCCATTATTTTGTCAAGTTACAAAGATCTACTATAAACCATGTTGGATTTAGAGTTCCAAATTCATCTACCTATATAGGAGAGAACATAGGGAACCTAAAAATATAAACTGCTACTGTAAACGAACGCTTCAACCTAGAAGAACAAAATTTGGTGAGCCAAGTGGGAATGTGGACTTGTCATTACCACCAGGTATCATCAAGATTGGGTGAAAAAATATTTGCTGCTATTTCGGAAACTCGTTATTTCCTAGAAGCTTGGCAACCACTCTCAATGAAAGTGCTTTTCCACAGTCTGTGCCTAGGGCTACTTGAAGAGGAAACAAACCATAGAGAAAAAAGTGAGAACTCCTTTATTTTGTCGAGTTTCAAAGAGCTACTACAAACCATGTTGGATTTAGAGTTCCAAATTCATCTATCTATATAGGAGAGAACAGAGTGAAACCTAAAAATAAAAACTGCTACTGTAAACGAACGCTTCAACCTAGAAGAAGTAAATTTGGTGAGCTAAGTGGGATTTGTGTACTGATCATTACCACCAATTATCATCAAGATTGGGTGAAAAAATATTTGCTGGTATTTCGAATACTCGTTATTTCTTAGAAGCTTGGCAACCCCTCTCAATGAAAGTGGTCGTCCACAGTCTCTGCTTAGGGCTACATGAACGGAAACAAATCATAGAGACAAAACTGAGAACTCCTTTATTTTGTCAAGTTTCAAAGAGGTATTACACACCATGTTGGATTTAGAGTTCCAAATTCATCTATCTATATAGGAGAGAACAGAGGGAACCAAAAAATATAAACTTCTACTGTAAACGAAGGCTTCAACCTAGAAGAACAAAATTTGGTGAGTCAAGTGGGATTTGTGTACAGATCATTACCACCAAGTATCATCAAGATTGGGTGAAAAAATATTTGCTGTTATTTCGGAAACTCCTTATTTCTTAGAAGCTTGGCAACCCCTCTCAATGAAAGTGCTTTTCCACAGTCTGTGCCTATGGCTTCTTGAAGAGTAAACAAACCATAGGGATAAAACTGAGAACTTCTTTATTTTGTCACGTTTCAAAGAGCTACTTCAAACCATGTTAGATTTAGAGTTCCAAATTCATCTGTCTATATAGGAGAGAACAGAGTGAAACCTAAAAATAAAAACGGCTACTGTAAACGCACGCTTCAAACTAGAAGAACAAAATTTGGTGAGCCAAGTGGGATTGTGTACTTTCATTACCACAACGTATCATCAAGATTAGGTGAATAAATATTTGCTGGTATTTCGGAAACTCGTAATTTCTTGGAAGCTTGGCAACCCCTCTCAATGAAAGTGCTTTTCCACAATCTCTGCTTAGGTCTACTTGAAGTGGAAACAAATTATAGAGAAAAAACTGAGAACTCCTTTATTTTGTCAAGTTTCAAAGAGCTACTACAAACCATGTTGGATTTAGAGTTCCAAATACATCTGTCAATATAGGAGAGAACAGAGGGTAACCTAAATATTAAAACAGCTACTGTAGACGAACGCTTCAACCTAGAAGAACAAAATTTGGTGAGCCAAGTGGGATTTTTGTAGTGATCATTACCACCAAGTATCATGAAGATCGTGTGAAAAAATATTTGCTGGTATTTGGGAAACTCATTATTTCTTAGAAGCTTGGCAACCCCTCTCAGTGAAAGTGCTTTTCCACAGTCTCTGTCTAGGGCTACTTGAAGAGGAAACAAACCATGGAGATAAAACAGAGAACTCCTTTATTTTGTCAAGTTACAAAGATCTACTACAAACCATGTTGGGTTTAGAGTTCAAAATTCATCTACCTATATAGGAGAGAACAGAGGGAAAATAAAAATATAAACTGCTACTCTAAACGAACGCTTCAACCTAGAAGAACAAAATTTGGTGAGTCAAGTGGGATTTGTGTACCGATCATTAAAACAAAGTAACATCAAGATTGGGTAAAAAAATATTTGCTGGTATTTCGGAAACTCGTTATTTCTTCCAAGCTTGTCACCCACTCTCATTGAATGTGCTTTTCCACCGTCTGTGCGTAGGGCTACTTGAAGAGGAAACAAACCATTGAGACAAAACTGAGAACTCCTTTATTTTGTCAAGTTTCAAAGAGGTACTACAAACCATGTTGGATTTAGAGTTCCAAATTCATCTATCTATATAGGAGAGAAGAGAGTGAAACCTAAAAATAAAAAACAAAAAAAAACTGCTACTGTAAACGAACGCTTCAACATAGAAGAAGAAAATTAGGTGAGCCAAGTGGGATTGTGGACTTGTCCTTACCACCACGTATCATCAAGATTGGGTGAAAAAATATATGCTGGTATTTCGGAAACTCGTTATTTCTTAGAAGATTGGCAACCCCTCTCAATGAAAGTGCTTTTCCACAGTCTGTGCCTCGGGCTACTTGAAGAGGAAACAAACCATAGAGACAAAACTCAGAACTCCATTATTTTGTCAAGTTTCAAAGAGCTACTACAAACCATGTTGGTTTTAGAGTTCCAAATTCATCTATCTATATAGGAGAGAACAGGGTGAAACCTAAATATAAAAACTGCTACTGTAGACGAACGCTTCAACCTAGAAGAACAAAATTTTGTGAGTCAAGTGGGATTTGTGTACCGATCATTACCACCAAGTATCATCAAGATTGGGTGAAAAAATATTTGTTGGTATTTCGGAAACTCGTTATTTCTTAGAAGCTTGGCAACCCCTCTCAATGAAAGTGCTTTTCCATCGTCTGTGCCTAGGGCTACTTGAAGAGGAAACAAACCATAGTGACAAAACTGAGAACTCCTTTATTTTGTCAAGTTTCAAAGAGCTACTTCAAACCATGTTGGATTTAGAGTTCCAAATTCATCTACCTATATAGGAGAGAACAGAGGGAACATAAAAATATAAACGGCTACTATAAACGAACGCTTTACCTAGAAGAACAAAATTTGGTGAACAAAGAGGGATTTGTGTACTTGTCATTACCACCACGTATCATCAACATTGGTTGAAAAAATATTTGCTGATATTTCGAATACTCGTTATTTCTTGGAAAATTGGCAAACACTCTCAATGAAAGTGCTTTTCCACAGTCTATGCTTAGGGCTACATGAAGCGGAAACAAATCATAGAGACAAAACTGTGAACTCCATTATTTTGTCAAGTTTCAAAAAGCTATTACACACCATGTTGGATTTAGAGTTCCAAATTCATCTATCTATATAGGAGAGAACAGAGGGAATCTAAAAATATAAACTGATACTGTAAACGAATGCTTCAACCTAGAAAAACAAAATTTGGTGAGTCAAGTGGGATTTGTGTACTTGTCATAACCACCACGGATCATCAAAATTGGGTGAAAAAATATTTGCTGGTATTTCTGAAACTCATTATTTATTAGAAGCGTGGCAAACCCACTCAATGAAAGTTCTTTTCCACAGTCTGTGCCTAGGACTACTTGAAGAGGAAACAAACCATGGAGACAAAACTGAGAACTCCTTTATTTTGTCAAGTTTCAAAGAGCTACTACAAACCATGTTGGATTTAGAGTTCCAAATTCATCTATCTATACAGGAGAGAACAGAGGGAAACCTAAATATAAAAACTGCTACTGTAGACTAACGCTTCAACATAGAGGAACAAAATTTGGTCAGGGAAGTGGGATTTGTGTACTGATGATTAACACCAAGTATCATCAACATTGGGTGAAAAAATATTTTCTGGTATTTCGGAAACTCTTTATTTCTTAGAAGTTTGGCAACCCCTCAATGAAAGTGGTTTTCCACCATCTGGGCCTATGGCTACTTGAAGAGGAAACAAACCCTAGAGACAAAACTGATAGCTCCTTTATTTTATCATGTTTCAAAGTGCTACTACAAACCATGTTGGATTTAGAGTTCCAAATTCATCTATCTATATAGGAGAGAACAGAGGGAAACCTAAAAATAAAAACTGCTAGTGTAAACGAACGCTTCAACCTAGAAGAACAAAATTTGGTGAGCCAAGTGGGATTTGTGTACTTGTTATTACCAGCAAGTATCATCAATATTGGGTGAAAAAATATTTACTGGTATTTCGGAAACTCGTAATTTCTTGGAAGCTTGGCAACCACTTTCAATGAAAGTGCTTTTCCACAGACTCGGCTTAGGGCTACTTGAAGAGAAAACAATTCAGAGACAAAACTGAGAACTCCTTTATTTTGTCAGGTTTCAAAGGGGTACTAAAAACCATGTTGGATTTAGAATTCCAAATTCATCTATCTATATAGGAGAGAACAGAGGGAAAACTAAAAATATAAACTGCTACTGGAAACGAATGCTTCAACCTAGAAGAACAAAATTTGGAGAGTCAAGTGGGATTTGTGTTCCGATCATTACCACCAAGTGTCATCAAGATTGGGTGAAAAAATATTTGCTGGTATTTCGGAAACTCGTTATTTCTTAGAAGCTTGGCAACCCCTCTCAATGAAAGTGCTTTTCCACAGTCTGTGCCTAGATCTAGTTGAAGAGGAAACAAACCATAGAGACAAAGCTGAGAACTCCTTCATTTTGTCAAGTTTCAAAAAGCTACAACAAACCATGTTGGATTTAGAGTTCCAAATTCATCTATCTATATAGTAGAGAACAGAGTGAAACCTAAAAATAAAAACTACTACTGTAAAAGAACGCTTCAACCTAGAAGAACCAAATTTGGTGAGCCAAGTGGGAATTGAGGACTTGTCGTTACCACCACGTATCATCAAGATTGGATGAAAAAATATTTGCTGGTATTTCGGAAACTCGTAATTTCTTGGAAGCTTAGCAACCCCTGCCAATGAAAGTGCTTTTCCAGAGTCTGTCTTAAGGCTACTTGAAGCGGAAACAAATCATAAACACAAAACTGAGAACTCCTTTATTTTGTCAAGTTTCAAAGAGCTACTACAAATCATGTTGGTTTTAGAGTTCCAAATTCAGCTATGTATACAGGAGAGAACAGAGTGAAACCTAAATATAAAAACTGCTCCTGTAGATGAACGCTTCAACCTAGAAGAACAAAATTTGGTGAGGCAAGTGGGATTTGTGTACTGATAATTACCACCAAGTATCATCAACATTGGGGGAAAAAATATTTGCTGGTATTTCGTAAACTCGTTGTTTCTTAGAAGCTTGGCAACCCCTCTCAATGAAAGTGCTTTTCCACCATCTGTGCCTAGGGATACTTGAAGAGGAAACAAACCATAGAGACAAAACTGAGAACTCCTTTATTTTGTCAAGTTTCAAAGAGCTACTACAAACCATGTTGGATTCAGAGATCGAAAATTCATCTATCTATGTAGGAAAGAACAGATTGAAACCTAAATATAAAAACTGCTATTGTAAATGAAGGCTTCAAACTAGAAGAACAAAATTTGGTGAGCCAAGTGGGATTTGTGTACTGATCATTATCACCAAGAATCATCAAGATTGAGTGAAAAAATATATGCTGGGATTTCGGAAACTCTTTATTTCTCAGAAGCTTGGCAACCCCTCTCAATGAAAATGCTTTTCCACAGTCTGTGCCTAAGGCTACTTGAAGAGGAAACAAACCATAGAGACAAAACTGAGAACTCCTTTATTTTGTCAAGTTTCAAAGAGCTACTACAAACCATGTTGGATTTAGAGTTCCAAATTTATCCATTTATATAGGAGAGAACAGAGTGAAACCTAAAAATAAAAACTGCTACTGTAAATGAACGCTTCAACCTAGAAGAACAAAATTTGGTGAGCCAAGTGAGATTGGTGTACATGTCATTACCACCACGTATCATCAACATTGGTTGAAAAAATATTTGCAAGTATTTCGGAAACTTGTAATTTCTTGGAAGCTTGGCAAACCCTTTTAATGAAAATGCTTTTCCACAGTCTCTGCTTAGGGCTACATGAAGCGGAAACAAATCATAGAGACAAAACTGAGAACTCCTTTATGTTGTCAAGTTTCAAAGAGCTACTACAACCATGTTGGATTTAGAGTTCCAAATTCATCTATCTATATAGAAGAGAACAGAGTGAAACCTAAATATTAAAACTGCTAATGTAGATGAACGCTTCAACCTAGAAGAACAAAATTAGGTGAGCCAAGTGGGATTTGTGTACTGATCATTACCACCAAGTATCATCAAGATTGGGTGAAAAAATATTTGCTGGTATTTAGGAAACTCGTTATTTCTTAGAAGCTTGGAAACTACTCTCAATGAAAGTGCTTTTCCACAGTCTGTGCCTAGGACTACTTGAAGAGGAAACAAACCATAGAGACAAAACTGAGAACTCCTTTATTTTTTCAAGTTTCAAAGAGCTATAACAAACCAAGTTGGATTTAGAGCTCCAAATGCATCTATCTATATAGGAGAGAACAGATTGAAACCTAAAAATAAATACTGCTTCCGTAAACGAACGCTTCAACCTAGAAGAACAAAATTTGGTGAGCCAAGTGGGATTTGTGTATTGATCATTACCACCAAGTATCATCAAGATTAGGAAAAAAAAATTTGCTGGTATTTCTGAAATTCGTTATTTCTTAGGAGCTTGGCAACCCCTCTCAATGAAAGTCCTTTTCCACAGTCTGTGCCTAGGGTTACTTGAAGAGGAAACAAGCCAAAGTGACAAAACTGAGAACTCCTTTTTATGTCAAGTTTTAAAGAGCTACTAGAAACCATGTTGGATTTAGAGTTCCAAATACATCTGTCTATATAGGAGAGAACAGAGTGAAAAATAAAAATAAAAACTGCTACTGTAAACGAACGCTTCAACCTAGAAGATCAAAATATGGTGAGCCTAGTTGGATTAGTGTACTTGTCATTACCACGACGTATCATCAACATGGGGTGAAAAAATATTTGCTGGTATTTCGGAAACTCGTTATTTTTTGGAAGCTTGGCAACCCCTTTCAATGAAAGTGGTGTTCCACAATCTCTGCTTAGGACTTAATGAAGCGGAATCAAATCATAGAGACAAAACTGAGAACTCCTTTTCTTTGTCAAGTTTCAAAGAGCTATTACATACCATGTTGGATTTAGAGTTAAAATTCATCTACCTATGTGTGAGAGAACAGAGGGAACATAAAAATATAAACTGCTACTGTAAACGAACGCTTCAACCTAGAAGAACACAATTTGGTGAGTCAAGTGGGATTTGTGTACCGATCATTACCACCAAGTATCATCAAGTTTGGGTGAAAAAATATTTGTTGGTATTTCGGAAACTCGTTGTTACTTAGAAGCTTGGCAAACCCTCTCAATGAAAGTCCTTTTCCACAGTCTGTGCCTAGGGCTACTTGAAGAGGAAACAAACCACAGAAACAAAACTGAGAACTCCTTTATTTTGTCAAGTTTCAAGAGCTACTACAAACCATGTTGGATTCAGAGATCGAAAATTCATCTATCTATGTAGGAAACAACAGAGTGAAACCTAAAAATAAAAACTGCTACTGTAAACGAACGCTTCAACCTAGAAAACAAAATTTGGTCAGCCAAGTGGGATTTGTGTACTGATCATTACCACCAAGTATGATCAAATTTGGGTGAAAAAATATTTGCTGGTATTTCGGAAACTCGTTATTTCTTAGAAGCTTGGCAACCCCTCTAAATGACAGTGCTTTTCCACAGTCTGTGCCTAGGGCTGCATGAATAGGAAACAAACCATAAAGACAAAACTGAGAACTCCTTTAGTTTGTCTAGTTTCAAAAAGCTATTACACACCATGTTGGATTTAGTGTACCAAATTCATCTGTCTATATAGGAGAGAACAGAGTGAAACCTACAAATAAGAACTGCTACTGTAAACGAACGCTTCAACCTAGAAGAACAAAATTTGGTGAGCCAAGTGGGATTTGTGTACTTGTCATTAACACCACGTATCATCAACATTTTGTGAAAAGATATTTGCTGGTATTTCGGAAACTTGTAATTTCTTGGAAGCTAGGCAACCCCTTTCAATGAAAGTGCTTTTCCACAGTCTCTGCTAGGGCTTCATCAATCGGAAACAAATCATAGAGACAAAACTGAGATCTCCTTAATTTTGCGAAGTTTCAAAGAGCTATTACGCACCACATTTGATTTAGAATTCCAAATTTATCTATCTATATAGGAGAGAACAGAGGGAACCTAAAAATATAAACTGCTACTGTAAATGATCGCTTCAAACTAGAAGAACAAAATTTGGTGAATCAAGTGAGATTTTTGTACCGATCATTACCACCAATTATCATCAAGATTGGGTGAAAAAATATTTGCTGGTATTTCGGAAACTCGTTCTTTCTTAGAATCTTGCCAACCCCTCTTAATGAAAGTGCTTTTCCACAGTCTGTGCCTAGGGCTACTTGAATACTATACAAACCATAGAGACAAAAATGAGAACTCCTTTATTTTGTCAAGTTTCAACGAGCTACTACAAACCATGTTGGATTTAGAGTTCCAAATTCATCTATCTATATAGAGGAGAACAGAGGGTAACCTAAACATTAAAACTGCTACTGTAGACGAACGCTTCAACCTAGAAGAACAAAATTTGGTGAACCAAGTGGAATTTGTGTAGTTATCATTATCACCAAGTATCATGAAGATTGGCTGAAAAAATATTTGCTGGTATTTCGGAAACTGGTTATTTCTTAGAAGCTTGGCAACCCCTCTCAGTGAAACTGCTTTTCACCAGTCTCTGCCTAGGGCTACTTGAAAATGAAACAAACCATAGAGACACGACTGAGAACTCCTTTATTTTTTCAAGTTACAAAGATCTACTATAAACCATGTTGGATTTAGAGTTCCAAATTCATCTACCTATATAGGAGAGAACATAGAGAACCTAAAAATATAAACAGCTACTGAAAACGAACGCTTCAACCTAGAAGAACAAAATTTGGTGAGTCAAGTGGGATTTGTGTACCGATCATTAACACCAGGTATCATCAAGATTAGGTGTGAAAATATTTGCTGGTATTCCGGAAACTCGTAATTTCTTCGAAGCTTGGCAACCCCTTTCAATGAAATTGCTTTTCCACAGTCTCTGCTTAGGGCTATATGAAGCGGAAACAAATCAGAGAGACAAAAGTGAGAACTCCTTTATTTTGTCAAGTTTCTAAGAGCTATTACACACCATGTTGGATTTAGAGTTCCAAATTCATCTCTCTAAATAGGAGAGAACAGAGGGTAACCTAAATACTAAAACTGCTACTGTAGACGAACGCTTCAACCTAGAAGAACAAAATTGGGTGAGCCAATTGGGATTTGTGTAGTGATCATTACCACCGAGTATCATGAAGATTGGTTGAAAAAATATTTGCTGGTATTTCGGAAACTCGTTATTTCTTAGAAGCTTGGCAACCCCTCTCAATGAAAGTGCTTTTCCACAGTCTGTGCCTAGGGCTCTTGAACAGGAAAAAACCATAGAGACAAAACTGAGAACTCCTTTATTTTGTCAAGTTTCAAAGAGCTACTACAAACCATGTTGGATTTAGAGATCCAAATTCATCTATCTCTAGATAGATGGCAACCTCTCTCAGTGTAAGTGCTTTTCCACAGTCTCTGCCCAGGGCTACTTGAAGAGGAAACAAACCATAGAGAGAAAACTGAGAACTCCTATATTTTGTCAAGTTACAAAGATCTACTACAAACCATGTTGGATTTAGAGTTCCAAATTCATCTACCTATATAGGAGAGAACAGAGGGAACCTAAAAATATAAACTGCTACTCTAAAAGAACGCTTCAAACTAGAAAAACAAAATTTGGTGAGTCAAGTGGGATTTGTGTACCGGTCATTAACACCAAGTATCATCAAGATTGGGTGAAAAAATATTTGCTGGTATTTCGGAAATTCGTTATTTCTTAGAAGCTTGGCAACCCCTCTCAATGAAACTGCTTTTCCACAGTCAGTGCCTAGGGCTACTTGAAGAGGAAACAAACCATAGAGACAAAACTGAGAACTCCTTTATTTTGTCAAGTTTCAAAGAGCTACTACAAACCATGTTGGATTTAGAGTTCCAAATTCATCTATCTGTATAGGAGAGAACAGAGTGAAACCTAAAAATAAATACTGCTACTGTAAACGAACGCTTCAACCTAGAAGAAGAAAATTAGTTGAGCCAAGTGGGATTTGTGGACTTGTCATTTCCAACACGTATCATCAAGATTGGGTGAAAAAATATTTGCTGCTATTTCGGAAACTCGTTATTTCTTAGAAGCTTGGCAACCCTTCTCAATGAAATTGCTTTTCCACAGTCTGTGACTAGGGCTACTTTAAGAGGAAACAAACCATAGAGACAAAACTGAGAACTCCTTTATTTTGTCAAGTTTCAAAGAGCTACTAGAAACCATGTTGTATTTAGAGTACCAAATTCATCTATATATATAGGAGAGAAGAGAGTGAAACCTAAAAATAAAAACGGCTACTGTAAATGCACGCTTCAATCTAGAAGAAAAAAATTTGGTGAGCCAAGTATGATTTGTGTAGTGATCAATACCACTAAGTATCATCAAGATTGGGTGAAAAAATATTTGCTGGTATTTCGGAAACTCGTTATGTCTTAGAAGCTTGGCAACCCCTTTCAATGAAAGTGCTTTTCCACAGTCTCTGCTTAGGGCTATATGAAGCGGAAACATATCATAGAGACAAAACTGAGAACTCCTAATTTTGTCAAGATTCTAAGAGCTATTACACACCATGTTGGATTTAGAGTTCCAAATTCATCTATCTATATAGGAGAGAACAGAAGGAACCTAAAAATATAAACTGCTAGTGTAAACAAACGCTTCAACTAGAAGAACAAAATTTGGTGAGTCAAGCGGGATTTGTGTACCGATCATTACCACGAAGTATCATCAAGATTGGGTGAAAAAATATTTGCTTGTATTTCGTAAATTCGTTATTTCTTAGAAGCTTGGCAACCCCTCTCAATGAAAGTGCTTTTCCGCAGTCTGTGCCTAGGGCTACTTGAAGAGGAAACAAACCGTAGAGACAAAACTGAGAACTCCTTTATTTTGTCAAGTTTCAAAGAGCTACTACAAACCATGTTGGATTTAGAGTTCCAAATTCATCTATCTATATAGGAGAGAACAGAGTGAATCCTAAAAATAAAAACTGCTACTGTAAACGAACGCTTCAACCTAAAAGAACAAAATTTGGTGAGCCAAGTGGGAATGTGGACTTGTCATTACCACCACGTATCATCAAGATTGGGTGAAAAAATATTTGCTGGTATTTCGGAAACTCGTTATTTCCTAGAACCTTGGCAACCCCTCTCAATAAAAGTGCTTTTAAACAGTCTCTGCTTAGGGCTACATGAACCAAAACAAATCATATAGACAAAACTGGGAACTCCTTTATTTTGTCAATTTTCAAAGAGCTACTACACACCATGTTGGATTTAGAGTTCCAAATTTCTCTATCTATATTGGAGAGAACAGAGTGAAACCTAAAAATAAAAACTTCTACTGTATATGAACGCTTCAACCTCGAAGAACAAAATTTGGTGAGCCAAGTGGGATCTGTGTACTTGTCATTACCACCACGTATCAATAACATTGGGTGAAAAAATATTTGCTGGAATTTCGGAAACTCGTAATTTCTTCGAAGCTTGGCAACCCCTTTCAATGAAAGTGCTTTTCCACAGTGTCTGCTTAGGGCTATATGAAGCGGAAACAAATTATAGAGACAAAACAGAGAACTCCTTTACTTTGTCAAATTTCTAAGAGCTATTACACACCCTTTTGGATTTAGAGTTCCAAGTTCAACTATCTATATTTAAGAGAACAGATGGAACCTAAAAATATATACTGCTTCTGTAAACGAACGCTTCAACCTAGAAGAACAAAATTTGGTGAGCCAATTGGGATTTGTGTAGTGATCATTACCACCAAGTATCATGAAGATTGGGTGAAAAAATATTTGCTGGTATTTCGGAAACTCGTTATTTCTTAGAAGCTTGGCAACCCCTCTCAGTGAAAGTCCTTTTCCAGTCTCTGCCTACGGCTAATTGAAGAGGAAACAAACCATAGAGACTAAACTGAGAACTCCTTTATTTTGTCAAGTTTCAAAGATCTACTACAAACCATGTTGGAATTAGAGTTCCAAATTCATCTACCTATATAGGAGAGAACAGAGGGAACCTAAAAATTTAAACTGCTACCCTAAACGAACGCTTCAACCTAGAAGAACAAAATTTGTTGAGTCAAGTGGGATTTGTGTACCGATCATTAACACCAAGTATAATCAAGATTGGGTGAAAAAATATTTGCTGGTATTTCGGAAACTCGTTATTTCTTAGAAGCTTGGCAACCCCTCTCAATGAAAGTGCTTTTCCACAGTCTGTGCCTAGGGCTACTTGAAGAGGAAACAAACCATAGAGACAAAACTGAGAACTCCTTTATTTTGTGAAGTTTCAAAGAGCTACTACAAACCATGTTGGAGTTAGATTTCCAAATTCATCTATCTATATAGGACAGAACAGAGTGAAACCTAAAAATAAAAACTGCTACTGTAAACGAACGCTTCAACCTAGAAAAAGAAAATTAGGTGAGCCAAGGTGGATTTGTGGACTTGTCATTACCACCACGTATCATCAAGATTGGGTGAAAGAAAATTTGCTGGTATTTCGGAAACTCGTTGTTTCTTAGAAGCTTGGCAACCCCTCTCAGTAAAAGTGCTTTTCCACAGTCTCTGCCTAGGGCTACTTTAAGAGGAAACAAACCATAGAGACAAAACTGAGAACTCCTTTATTTTGTCAGGTTACAAAAATCTACTACAAACCATGTTGGATTTAGAGTTCCAAATTCATCTACCTATATAGGAGAGAACAGAGGCAACCTAAATATATAAACTGCTACTCTAAACGAACGCTTCAACCTAAAGAACAAAATTTGTTGAGTCAAGTGGGATTTGTGTACCGATCATTAACACCAAGTATCATCAAGATTGGGTGAAAAAATATTTGCTGGTATTTCGAATCCTCGTTATTTCTTAGAAGCTTGGCAACCCCTCTCAATGAAAGTGCTTTTCCACAGTCTCTGCTTAGGGCTACATGAACCGAAACAAATCATATACACAAAACTGAGAACTCCTTTATTTTGTCAATTTTCAAAGAGCTACTACACACCATGTTGGATTTAGAGTTCCAAATTTATCTATCTATATAGGAGAGAACAGAGTGAAACCTAAAAATAAAAACTGCTACTGTAATAGAACGCTTCAACCTCGAAGAACAAAATTTGGTGAGCCAAGTGGGATCTGTGTACTTGTCATTACCACCACGTATCAAAAACATTGGGTGAAAAAATATTTGCTGGAATTTCGGAAACTCGTAATTTCTTCGAAGCTTGGCAACCCCTTTCAATAAAGTGCTTTTCCACAGTCTCTGCTTAGGGCTATAGGAAGCGGAAACAAATCATATAGACAAAACTGAGATCTCCTTTATTTTGTCAAGTTCTAAGAGCTATTACACACCATGTTGGTTTTAGTGTTCCAAATTCAACTATCTATATATTAGAGAACAGAGGGAACCTAAAAATATAAACTGCTAGTGTAAACAAACGCTTCAACTAGAAGCACAAAATTTGGTGAGTCAAGTGGGATTTGTGTACCGATCATTACCACCAAGTATCATCAAGATTGGGTGAAAAAATATTTGCTGGTATTTCGGAAACTCGTTATTTTTTAGAAGCTTGGCAACCCCTCTCAATGAAAGTGCTTTTCCGCAGTCTGTGCCTAGGGCTACTTGAAGAGGAATCAAACCATAGAGACAAAACTGAGAACTCCTTTATTTTGTCAAGTTTCAAAGAGCTACTACGAACCATGTTGGATTTATAGTTAAAAATTCATCTATCTATATAGGAGAGAACAGATTGAAACCTAAATATAAAAATTGCTACTGTAGACGAACGCTTCAACCTAGAAGAACAAAATTTGGTGAGCCAAGTGCGATTTGTGTACTGATTATTACCACCAAGTATCATCAAGATTGGGTGAAAAAATATTTGTTGGTATTTCGGAAACTAGTTATTTCTGAGAAGCTTGGCAACCCCTTTCAATGAAAGGGCTTTTCCACAGACTGTGCCTAGGGTTACTTGAAGAGGAAACAAACCATAGACACAAAACTGAGAACTCTTTTACTTTGTCAAGTTTCAAAGACCTACTACAAACCATGTTGGATTTAGAGTTCCAAATTCATCTATCTATATAAGAGAGAACAGAGTGAAACTTAAAATAAAAACTGCTACTGTAAACGAACGCTTCAACCTAGACGAACAAAATTTGGTGAGCCAAGTGGGATTTGTGTACATGTCATTACCACCACGTATCATCAACTTTGGGTGAAAGAATAGTTGCTGGTATTTCGAATACTCGTTATTTCTTAGAAGCTTGGCAACCCCTCTCAATGAAAGTGCTTTTCCACAGTCTCTGCTTAGGGCTACATGAAGCGGAATCAAATCATAGAGACAAAAATGAGAACTCCTTTATTTTGCCAAGTTTCATAAAGCTATTAAACACCATGTTGGATTTAGAGTTCCAAATTCATCTATCTATATAGGAGAGAACAGAGTGAAAACAAAATAAAAACTGCTACTGTAAACGAAAGCTTCAACCTAGAAGAACAAAATTTGGTGAGCCAAGTGGGATTTGTGTACCGATCTTCACCACCAAGTATCATCAAGATTGGGTGAGAAAAATATTTGCTGGTAATTCGGAAACTCATTATTTCTTAGAAACTTGGCAACCCCTCTCAATGAAAGTGCTTTTCACAGAGTCTACTTAGGGCTACTTGAAGTTGAAACAAATCATAGAGACCAAACTGAGAACTCATTTATTTTTCAAGTTTCAAAGAGCTACTACAAACCTTGTTGGATTTAGAGTTCCAAATTCATCTATCTATATAGGAGAGAACAGAGTAAATCCTAAAAATAAAAACTGCTACTGTAGACGAATGCTTCAACCTAGAAGAACAAAATTTGGTGAGCCAAGTGGGATTTGTGTACCGATCATATCCACCAAGTATCATCAAGATTGGGTGAAAAAATATTTGCTGGTATTTCGGAAACTCGTAATTTCTTGGAAGCTTGGCAACCCCTTTCAATGAAAGTGCTTTTCCACCGTCTGTGCCTAGGGCTACTTGAAGAGGAAACAATCCATAGAGACAAAACTGAGAACTCCTTTATTTTGTCAAGTTTCAAAGAGCCACTACAAAGCATGTGGGATTTAGTGTTCCAAATTTATCTATCTATATAGCAGAGAACAGAGTGAAACCTAAACATAAAAACTGCTACTGTAGACGAACGCTTCAACCTAGAAGAACAAAATTTGGTGAGCCAAGTGGGATTTGTGTACTTGCCATTACCACCAAGTATCATCAAGATTGGGTGAAAAAATATTTGCTGGTATTTCGGAAACTCGTAATTTCTTGGAAGCTTGGCAACCCCTTTCAATGAAAGTGCTTTTCCACCGTCTGTGCCTAGGGCTACTTGAAGAGGAAACAATCCATAGAGACAAAACTGAGAACTCCTTTATTTTGTCAAGTTTCAAAGAGCCACTACAAAGCATGTGGGATTTAGTGTTCCAAATTTATCTATCTATATAGCAGAGAACAGAGTGAAACCTAAACATAAAAACTGCTACTGTAGACGAACGCTTCAACCTGGAAGAACAATATTCGGTGAGCCAAGTGGGATTTGTGTACTGATCATTACCACCAAGTATCATCAACATTCGGTGAAAAAAATATTTGCTGGTATTTCGGAAACTCGTAATTTCTTGGAATCCTGGCAACCCCTCTCAATGAAAGTGCTTTTCCACAGTCAGTGCCTAGGGCTACTTAAAGAAGAAACCATCCATAGAGACAAAATTGAGACCTCCTTTATTTTGTCAAGTTTCAAAGAGCTACTACAAACCATGTTGGATTTAGAGTTCCAAATTCATCTATCTATATAGGAGAGAACAGAGTGAAACCTAAATATAAAAACTGCTACTGTAGACGAACGCTTCAACCTAGAAGAACAAAATTTGGTGAGCCAAGTGGGTTTTGTGTACTGATCATTACCACCAAGTATCATCAACATTGGGTGAAAAAATATTTGCTGGTATTTCGGAAACTCGTTATTTCTTAGAAGCTTGGCAACCCCTCTCAATGAAAGTGCTTTTCCACAGTCTCTGCTTAGGACCACATGAAGCGGAAACAAATCAGAGAGACAAAACTGAGAACTCCTTTACTTTGTCAATTTTCAAAGAGCTACTACAAACCATATTGGATTTAGAGTTCCAAAATCATTTATCTATATAGGAGAGAACAGAGTGAAACCTAAATATAAAAACTGCTACTGTAGACGAACGCTTCAACCTAGAAGAACAAAATTCGGTGAGCCAAGTGGGATTTGTGTACTTGTCATTACCACCAAGTATCATCAAGATTCGGAGAAAAAATATTTGCTGGTATTTCAGAAACTCGTTATTTCTTAGAAGCTTGGCAAACCCTCTCAATGAAAGTGCTTTTCCACCGTCTGTGCCTAGGGCTACTTGAAGAGGAAACAAACCATAGAGACAAAACTGAGAACTCCTTTCTTTTGTCAAGTTTCAAAGAGCTACTACAAACCATATTGGATTTAGAGTTCCAAATTCATCTATCTATATAGGAGAGAACAGAGTGAAACCTAAAATTAAAAACTGCTACTGTAGACGAACGCTTCAACCTAGAAGAACATAATTTTGTGAGCCAAATGGGATTTGTGGACTGATCATTACCACCAAGTATCATCAAGATTGGGTGAAAAAATATTTGCTGCTATTTCGGAAACTCGTTATTTCATAGAAGCTTGGCAACCCCTTTCAATGAAAGTGCTTTTCCACAGTCTGTGCCTAAGTCTACTTGAAGAGGAAACAAAACATAGAGACAAAACTGAGAACTACTTTATTTGTCAAGTTTCAAAGAGCTACTGGAAACCATGTTGTATTTAGAGTTCCAAATTCACCTATCTATATAGGAGAGAACAGAGGGAAACCTAAATATAAAAACTGCTACAGTAGACGAACGCTTCAAACTACAAGAACAAAAGTTGGTGAGCCAAGTGGGATTTGTGTTCTGATCATTACCACCACGTATCATCAAACGTGGGTGAAAAAATATTTGCTGGTATTTCGGAAACTCGTTATTTCTTAGAAGCTTGGCAAACCCACTCAATGAAACTGCTTTTCCACAGTCTGTGCCTAGGACTAAATGAAGAGGAAACAAACCATAGAAAGAAAACTGAGAACTCCTTTATTTTGTGAAGTTTCAAAGAGCTACTACAAACCATGTTGGATTTAGAGTTCCAAATTCATCTATCTATATAGGAGAGAACAGATTGAAACCTAAATATAAAAATTGCTACTGTAAACGAAAGCTTCAACCTAGAAGAACAAAATTTGGTGAGCCAAGTGGGATTTGTGTACCGATCTTCACCACCAAGTATCATCAAGATTGGGTGAAAAAAATATTTGCTGGTAATTCGGAAACTCATTATTTTTTAGAAACTTGGCAACCCCTCTCAATGAAAGTGCTTTTCACAGAGTCTACTTAGGGCTACTTGAAGTTGAAACAAATCATAGAGACCAAACTGAGAACTCATTTATTTTTCAAGTTTCAAAGAGCTACTACAAACCTTGTTGGATTTAGAGTTCCAAATTCATCTATCTATATAGGAGAGAACAGAGTAAATCCTAAAAATAAAAACTGCTACTGTAGACGAATGCTTCAACCTAGAAGAACAAAATTTGGTGAGCCAAGTGGGATTTGTGTACCGATCATATCCACCAAGTATCATCAAGATTGGGTGAAAAAATATTTGCTGGTATTTCGGAAACTCGTAATTTCTTGGAAGCTTGGCAACCCCTTTCAATGAAAGTGCTTTTCCACCGTCTGTGCCTAGGGCTACTGGAAGAGGAAACAATCCATAGAGACAAAACTGAGAACTCCTTTATTTTGTCAAGTTTCAAAGAGCCACTACAAAGCATGTGGGATTTAGTGTTCCAAATTTATCTATCTATATAGCAGAGAACAGAGTGAAACCTAAACATAAAAACTGCTACTGTAGACGAACGCTTCAACCTGGAAGAACAATATTCGGTGAGCCAAGTGGGATTTGTGTACTGATCATTACCACCAAGTATCATCAACATTCGGTGAAAAAAATATTTGCTGGTATTTCGGAAACTCGTAATTTCTTGGAATCCTGGCAACCCCTCTCAATGAAAGTGCTTTTCCACAGTCAGTGCCTAGGGCTACTTAAAGAAGAAACCATCCATAGAGACAAAATTGAGACCTCCTTTATTTTGTCAAGTTTCAAAGAGCTACTACAAACCATGTTGGATTTAGAGTTCCAAATTCATCTATCTATATAGGAGAGAACAGAGTGAAACCTAAATATAAAAACTGCTACTGTAGACGAACGCTTCAACCTAGAAGAACAAAATTTGGTGAGCCAAGTGGGTTTTGTGTACTGATCATTACCACCAAGTATCATCAACATTGGGTGAAAAAATATTTGCTGGTATTTCGGAAACTCGTTATTTCTTAGAAGCTTGGCAACCCCTCTCAATGAAAGTGCTTTTCCACAGTCTCTGCTTAGGACCACATGAAGCGGAAACAAATCAGAGAGACAAAACTGAGAACTCCTTTACTTTGTCAATTTTCAAAGAGCTACTACAAACCATATTGGATTTAGAGTTCCAAAATCATTTATCTATATAGGAGAGAACAGAGTGAAACCTAAATATAAAAACTGCTACTGTAGACGAACGCTTCAACCTAGAAGAACAAAATTCGGTGAGCCAAGTGGGATTTGTGTACTTGTCATTACCACCAAGTATCATCAAGATTCGGAGAAAAAATATTTGCTGGTATTTCAGAAACCCGTTATTTCTTAGAAGCTTGGCAAACCCTCTCAATGAAAGTGCTTTTCCACCGTCTGTGCCTAGGGCTACTTGAAGAGGAAACAAACCATAGAGACAAAACTGAGAACTCCTTTCTTTTGTCAAGTTTCAAAGAGCTACTACAAACCATATTGGATTTAGAGTTCCAAATTCATCTATCTATATAGGAGAGAACAGAGTGAAACCTAAAATTAAAAACTGCTACTGTAGACGAACGCTTCAACCTAGAAGAACATAATTTTGTGAGCCAAATGGGATTTGTGTACTGATCATTACCACCAAGTATCATCAAGATTGGGTGAAAAAATATTTGCTGCTATTTCGGAAACTCGTTATTTCATAGAAGCTTGGCAACCCCTTTCAATGAAAGTGCTTTTCCACAGTCTGTGCCTAAGTCTACTTGAAGAGGAAACAAAACATAGAGACAAAACTGAGAACTACTTTATTTGTCAAGTTTCAAAGAGCTACTGGAAACCATGTTGTATTTAGAGTTCCAAATTCACCTATCTATATAGGAGAGAACAGAGGGAAACCTAAATATAAAAACTGCTACAGTAGACGAACGCTTCAAACTACAAGAACAAAAGTTGGTGAGCCAAGTGGGATTTGTGTTCTGATCATTACCACCACGTATCATCAAACGTGGGTGAAAAAATATTTGCTGGTATTTCGGAAACTCGTTATTTCTTAGAAGCTTGGCAAACCCACTCAATGAAACTGCTTTTCCACAGTCTGTGCCTAGGACTAAATGAAGAGGAAACAAACCATAGAAAGAAAACTGAGAACTCCTTTCTTTTGTCAAGTTTCAAAGAGCTACTACAAACCATGTTGGATTTAGAGTTCCAAATTCATCTATCTATATAGCAGAGAACAGAGTGAAACCTAAATATAAAAACTGCTACTTTAGACGAACGCTTCAACCTAGAAGAACAAAATTTTGTGAGCCAAGTGGGTTTTGTGTACTGATCATTACCACCAAGGATCATCAACATTGGGTGAAAAAATATTGGCTGGTATTTCGGAAACTCGTTATTTCTTAGAAGCTTGGCAACCCCTCTCAATGAAAGTGCTTTTCCTCCGTCTGTGCCTTGGGATACTTGAAGAGGAAACAAACCATAGAGTCAAAACTGAGAACTCCTTTCTTTTGTCAAGTTTCAAAGAGCTACTACAAACCATGTTGGATTTAGAGTTCCAAATTCATCTATCTATATAGCAGAGAACAGAATGAAACCTAAATATAAAAACTGCTACTGTAGACGAACGCTTCAACGTAGAAGAACAAAATTTGGTGAGCCAAGTGGGATTTGTGTACCGATCATTACCACCCCGTATCATCAACCTTGGGTGAAAAAATATTTGCTGGTATTTCGGAAAATCGTAATTTCTTGGAAGCTTGGCAACCCCTTTCAATGAAAGTGCTTTTCCACAGTCTCTGCTTAGGCCTAGATGAAGCAGAAACAAATCATAGAGACAAAACTGAGAACTCCTTTACTTTGTCAAGTTTCATAGAGCTAATACAAACCATATTGGATTTAGCGTTCCAAAATCATCTATCTATATAGGAGAGAACAGAGTGAAACCTAAACATATAAACTGCTACTGTAGACGAACGCTTCAACCTGGAAGAACAATATTCGTTGAGCCAAGTGGGATTTGTGTACTGATCATTACCACCAAGTATCATCAACATTCGGTGAAAAAAATATTTTCTGGTATTTCGGAAACTCGATATTTCTTGGAAGCTTGGCAACCCCTCTCAATGAAAGTGCTTTTCCACAGTCAATGCCTAGGGCTACTTAAAGAGGAAACAATAAATAGAGACAAAATTGAGACCTACTTTTTTTTGTCAGGTTTCAAAGAGCTACTACAAACCATGTAGGATTTAGAGTTCCAAATTCATCTCTCTATATAGGAAAGAACAGAGTGAAACCTAAAAATAAAAACTGCTACAGTAAACGAATGCTTCAAACTAGAAGAACAACATTTGGTAAGCCAAGTGGGATTTGTGTACTGCTCATTACCAGCAAGTATCATCAAGATTGGGTGAAAAAATATTTTCTGGTATTTCGGAAACTCGTTATTTCTTAGAAGCTTGGCAACCCCACTCAATGAAAGTGCTTTTTCACAGTCTGTGCCTAGGAGTAATTGAAGAGGAAACAAACAAAAGAAACAAAACTGAGAACTCCTTTATTTTGTCAAGTTTCAAAGAGCTACTACAAACCATGTTGGATTTAGAGTTCCAAATTTATCTATCTATATAGGAGAGAACAGAGTGAAACCTAAAAATAAAAACTGCTACTGCAAACAAATTCTTCAAACTAGAAGAACAACATTTGGTGAGCCAAGTGGGATTTGTGTACTGATCATTACCACCAAGTATCATCAAGATTGGGTGAAAAAATATTTTCTGGTATTTCGGAAACTCGTTATTTCTTAGAAGCTTGGCAACCCCACTCAATGAAAGTGCTTTTCCACAGTCTGTGCCTAGGACTAATTGAAGAGGAAACAAATCATAGAGACAAAACTGAGAACTCCTTTATTTTGTCAAGTTTCAAAGAGCTACTACAAACCATATTGGATTTAGAGTTCCAAATTCATCTATCTATATAGGAGAGAACAGAGTGAAACCTAAAATTAAAAACTGCTACTGTAAACGAACGCTTCAACCTAGAAGAACAAAATTTGGTGACCCAAGTGGGAGTTGTGTACTGATCATTACCACCAAGTACCATCAAGATTCGGTGAAAAAATATGTGCTGGTATTTCGGATACTCGTTATTTCTTAGAAGCTTGGCAAACCCTCTCAATGAAAGTGCTTTTCCACAGTCTGTGCCAGGGCTACTTGAAGAGGAAACAAACCATAGAGACAAAACTGAGAACTACTTTATTTTGTCAAGTTTCAAAGAGCTACTACAAACCATGTTGGATTTACAGTTCCAAATTCATCTATCTATATAGCAGAGAACAGAGGGAAACGTAAATATGAAAACTGCTACAATAGACGAACGCTTCAACCTACAAGAATAAAATTTGGTGAGCCAAGTGGGATTTGTGCACTGATCATTACCACCAAGTATCATCAAGATTGGGTGAAAAAAACATTTGCTGGTATTTCGGAAACTCGTTATTTCTTAGAAGTTTTGCAAACCCTCTCAATGAAAGTGCATTTTCACCGTCTGTGCCTAGGGCTACTTGAAAAGGAAACAAACCATAGAGACAAACCTGAGAACTCCTTTATTTTGTCAAGTTTCAAAGAGCTACTACAAACCCTGTTGGATTTAGAGTTCCAAATTAATCTACCTATATAGCAGAGAATAGAGTGAAACCTAAATATAAAAACTGCTACTGTAGACGAAAGCTTCAACCTAGAAGAACAAAATTTGGTGAGCCAAGTGGGATTTGTGTACCGATCATTACCACCAAGTATCATAAAGTTTGGGTGAAAAAATAATTGCTGGTATTTCGGAAACTCGTAATTTCTTGGAAGCTTGGCAACCCCTCTAAATGAAAGTGCTTTTCCACCGTCTGTGCCTAGGGCTATTTGAAGAGGAAACAAACCATAGAGACAAAACTGAGAACTCCTTGATTTTGTCATGTTTCAAAGAGATACGACAAACCATATTGGATTTAGAGTTCCAAAATCATCTATCTATATATCAGAGAACAGAGTGAAACCTAAATATAAAAACTGCTACTGTAGATGAACGCTTCAACCTAGAAGAACAAAATTTGGTGAACCAAGTGGGATTTGTGTACCGATCATTACCACCACGTATCATCAACGTTGATGTGACAAAATATTTGCTGGGATTGCGGAAACTCGTAATTTCTTGGAAGCTTGGCAACCCCTTTCAGTGAAAGTGCTTTTCCACAGTCTCTGCTTAGGGCTACATGAAGCGGATACAAATCATAGAGACAAAACTGAGAACTCCTTTACTTTGTCAAGTTTCAAAGAGCTACTACAAACCATATTGGATTTAGAGTTCCAAAATCATCTATTTATATAGGAGAGAACAGAGTGAAACCTAAATATAAAAACTGCTACTGTAGACAAACACTTCAACCTAGAAGAAAAAAATTAGGTGAGCCAAGTGGGATTTGTATACTGATCATTACCACCAAGTGTCATCAAGTTTGCATGAAAAAATATTTGCTGGTATTTTGGAAACTCGTTATTTCTTAGAAGCTTGGCAACCCCACTCAATGAAATTGCTTTTCCACAGTCTGTTCCTAAGGGTACTTGAAGAGGAAACAAACCATAGAGGCAAAACTGAGAACTCCTTTATTTTGTCAAGTTTCAAAGAGCTACTACAAACCATGTTGGATTTAGAGTTCCAAATTCATCTATCTATATAGGAGAATAGAGTGAAACCTAAAAATAAAAACTGCTACTGTAAACGAACGCTTCAACTTAGAAGAAGAAAATTTGCTGAGCCAAGCAGGATTTGTGGACTTGTCATTACCACCACGTATCATCAAGATTGGGTGAAAAAATATTTGCTGGTATTTCGGAAACTCGTAATTTCTTGTAAGCTTGGCAACCCCTCTCAATGAAAGTGCTTTTCCACAGTCTCTGCTTATGGCTACTTGAAGCAGAAATGAATCACAGAGACAAAACTGAGAACTCCGTTATTTTGTCAAGATTCAAAGAGCTACTACAAACCATGTTGGATTTAGAGTTCCAAATTCATCTGTCTATATAGCAGAGAACAGAGTGAAACCTAAATATAAAAACTGCTACTGTAGACGAATGCTTCAACCTAGAAGAAAAAAATTTGGTGAGCCAAGAGCGATTTGTGTACTGATCATTACCACCAAGTATCATCAAGATTCGGTGAAAAAATATTTGCAGGTATTTCGAAAACTCGTTATTTCTTAGAAGCTTGGCAACCCCTCTCAATGAAAGTGCTTTTCCACAGTCTGTGCCTAGGGCTACTTTAAGAGAAAACAAACCATAGAGACAAAAGTGACAACTCTTTATTTTGTCAAGTTTCAAAGAGCCACTACAAACCATGATGGATTTAGAGTTCCAATTTCATCTATCTATATAGCAGAGAACAGAGTAAAACCTAAATATAAAAACTGCTACTGTAGACCAACGCTTCAACTTGGAAGAACAATATTTGGTGAGCCAAGTGGGATTTGTGTACTGATCATTACCACCAAGTATCATCAACATTGGGTGAAAGAATATTTGCTGGTATTTCGGAAACTCGTAATTTCTTGGAAGCTTGGCAACCCCTCTCAATGAAAGTGCTTTTCCACAGTCAGTGCCAAGGGCTACTTGAAGAGGAAACAAACCATAGAGACAAACCTGAGAACTCCTTTATTTTGTCAAGTTTCAAAGAGCTACTACAAACCCTTTTGGATTTAGAGTTCCAAATTCATCTATCTATATAGCAGAGAATAGAGTGAAACCTAAATATAAAAACTGCTACTGTAGACGAAAGCTTCAACCTAGAAGAACAAAATTTGGTGAGCCAAGTGGGATTTGTGTAACGATCATTACCACCAAGTATCATCAAATTTGGGTGAAAAAATATTTGCTGGTATTTCGGAAACTCGTAATTTTTTGGAAGCCTGGCAACCCCTCTCAATGAAAGTGCTTTTCCACCGTCTGTGCCTAGGGCTACGTGAAGAGGAAACAAACCATAGAGACAAAACTGAGAACTCCTTTAATTTGTCATTTTTCAAAGAGCTACGACAAACCAAGTTGGATTTAGAGTTCCAAATTCATCTATCTATATAGCAGAGAACAGAGTGAAACCTAAATATAAAAACTGCTACTGTAGATGAACGCTTCAACCTAGAACAACAAAATTTGATGAGCCAAGTGGGATTTGTGTACCCATCATTACCACCACGTATCATCAACCTTGGGTGAAAAAATATTTGCTAGTATTTCGGAAACTCGTTATTTCTTAGAAGCATGGCAACCCCACTCAATGAAATTGCTTTTCCACATTCTGTTCCTAGGGGTACTTGAAGAGGAAACAATCCATTGAGACAAAACTGAGAACTCCTTTATTTTGTCAAGTTTCAAAGAGCTACTACAAACCATGTTGGATTTAGAGTTCCAAATTCATTTATCTATATAGGAGAACAGAGTGAAACCTAAAAATAAAAACTGCTACTGTAAACGAACGCTTCAACTTAGATGAACAAAATTTGGTTAGCCAAGTGGGATTTGTGGACTTGTCATTACCGCCACCTAACATCAAGATTGGGTGAAAAAATATTTGCTGGTAATTCGGAAACTCGTTATTTCTTAGAAGCTTGGCAACCCCTCTCAATGAAAGTGCTTTTCCACAGTCTCTGCTTAGGGTTACGTGAAGCGGAAACAAATCATAGAGAAAAAACTGAGAACTCCTTTATTTTGTCAAGTTTCAAAGAGATACTACAAACCATGTTGGATTTAGAGTTCCAAATTCATCTATCTATATAGGAGAGAACAAAGTGAAACCTAAAAATAAATAGTGATACTGTAGATGAATGCTTCAACCTAGAAGAACAAAATTTGGTGAGCCAAGTGGGATTTGTGTACTTCTCCTTACCACCAAGTATCATCAAGATTGGGTGAAAAAATATTTGCTGGTATTTCAGAAACTCGTTATTTCTTATAAGCTTGGCAACCCCTCTCAATGAAAGTGCTTTTGCACAGTCTGTGCCAGGGCTACTTGAGGACGAAACAAACCATAGAGACAAAACTGAGAACTCCTTTATTTTGTCAAGTTCCAAAGAGCCACTACAAACCATGTTGGATTTAGAGTTAGAATTCATCTATCTATATAGCAGAGAACAGATGAAAAATAAACATAAAACCTGCTACTGTAGACGAACGCTTCAACCTAGAAGAACAAAATTTGGTGAGCCATGTGGGATTTGTGTGCTGATCATTACCACAAAGTATCATCAAGATTGGGTGAAAACGTATTTGCTGGTATTTCGGAAACTCGTCATTTCTTGGAAGCTTGGCAACCCCTCTCAATGAAAGTGCTTTTCCAAAGTGTGTGCCTAGGGCTACGTGAAGAGAAAACAAACCATAGAGAAAAAACTGAGAACTGCTTTATTTTGTCAAGTTTCAAAGAGCTACTACAAACCATGTTGGATTTAGAGTTCCAAATTCATCTATCTATATAGCAGTGAACAGAGTGAAACCTAAAAATAAAAACTGCTACTGTAGACGAACGCTTCAACCTAGAAGAACAAAATTTGGTGAGCCAAGTGGGATTTGTGGACTTGTCATTACTGCCACGTATCATCAAGATTGGGTGAAAAAATATTTGCTGGTATTTCGGAAACTCGTAATTTCTTGGAAGCTTGGCAACCCCTGTCAATGAAAGTGCGTTTCCACCGTCTGTGCCTAGGGCTATTTAAGAGGAAACAAACCATAGAGACAAAACAGAGAACTCCTTTATTTTGTCAAGTTTCAAAGAGCCACTACAAACCATGTTGGATTTAGAGTTCCAAATTCATCTATCTATATAGCAGAGAACAGATGAAAAATAAACATAAAAACTGCTACTGTAGACGAACGCTTCAACGTAGAAGCTCAAAATTTGGTGAGCCAAGTGGGATTTGTGCACTGATCATAACCTCAAGTATCATCAAGATTGGGTGAGAAAATATTTGCTGGTATTTGGGAAACTCGTAATTTCTTGAAAGCTTGGCAACCCCTTTCAAGGAAAGTACTTTTCCACGGTCTCTGCTTAGGGCTTCATGACGCGGAAACAAATCATAGAGAAGAAACTGAGAACTTCTTTATTTTGTCAAGTTTCAAAGACCTACTACACACCATGTTGGATTTAGAGTTCCAAATTCATCTATAAATATAGGAGACAACAGAGGGAAACCTAAAAATATAAACTGCTACTGTAACCGAACGCTTCAACGTTGAAGAACAAAATTTTGTGAGCCAAGTGGGATTTGTGCACTGATCATAACCTCAAGTATCATCAAGATTGGGTGAAAAAATATTTGCTGGTATTTGGGAAACTCGTAATTTCTTGAAAGTTTGGCAACCCCTCTCAATGAAAGTGCTTTTCCACAGTCTCTGCCTAGGGGACTTGAAGAGGAAACAAACCATAGAGACAAAATTGAGAACTCCTTTATTTTGTCAAGTTTCAAAGAGCTACTACAAACCATGTTGGATTTAGAGTTCCAAATTCATCTATCTATATAGGAGAGAACAAAGTGAAACCTAAAAATAAATACTGCTACTGTAAATGAACGCTTAAACCTAGAAGAACAGAATTAGTTGAGCCAAGTGGGATTTGTGTACTGATGATTACCACCAAGTATCATCAAGATTGGGTGAAAAAATATTTGCTGGTATTTCGGAAACTCGTTATTTCTTAGAAGCTTGGCAACCCCTCTCAATGAAAGTGCTTTTCCACAGTCTTGCCTAGGACTACTTGAAGATGAAACAAACCATAGAGAAAAAACTGAGAACTCCTTTAATTTGTCAAGTTTCAAAGAGCTACTACAAACCATGTTGTATTTAGAGTTCCAAATTCATCTATCTATATAGCAGAGAACAGTGTGAAACCTAAATATATAAACAAGTACTGTAGACGAACGCTTCAACCTAGTAGAACGGATTTTGGTGAACCAAGTGGGATTTGTGTACTGATGATGACCACCACGTATCATCAAGATTGAGTGAAAAATATTTGCTGGTATTTCGGAAACTCGTTATTTCTTAGAAGCTTCGCAACCCCTCTCAATGAAAGTGCTTTTCCACAGTCTGTGCTTAGGGCTACTTGAAGACGAAACAAACCATAGAGGTAAAAGTGAGAAATACTTTATTTTGTCAAGTTTCAAAGAGCTACTACAAACCATGTTGGATTTAGACTTATAATATTCATCTATCTATATAAAAGAAAACAGAATGAAACGTAAAAATAAAAACTGCTTCTATAAAGGAACGCTTCAACCAAGAAGAACAAAATTTGGTGAGCCAAGTGAGATTTGTGTACTTCTCATTACCACCACGTATCATCAGCATTGGGTGAAAAAATATTTGCTGGTATTTCGGAAACTCGTTATTTCTTGGAAGCTTGGCAACCCCGTTCAAGGAATGTGCTTTTCAACAGTCTCTTCTTAGGGCTACATGAAGCGGAAACAAATCATAGAGACAAAACTGTGAACTCTTTTATTTTTGTCAAGTTTCAAAGAGCTACTACACACCATGTTGGAATTAGAGTTCCAAATTCACCTATAAATATATTAGAGAACAGAGGGAAACCTAAAAATATAAACTGCTACTGTAAACGAACGCTTCAACCTTGAAGAACAAAATTTTGTGAGTTAAGTATGATTTGTGTAATGAACTTTACCACAAAGTATCATCAAGATTTGGTGAAAAAAATATTTGCTGGTATTTCAGAAACGCGTTTGTTCTTAGAAGCTTGGCAACCCCTCTCAATAAAAGTGCTTTTCCACAGTCTGTGCCTAAGGCTACTTGAAGAGGAAACAAACCATAGAGACAAAACTGAGAAGTCCTTTATTTTGTCAATTTTCAAAGAGCTACTACAAACCATGTTGGATTTAGAGTTCCAAATTCATCTATCTATATAGGAGAGAACGAAGTGAAACCTAAAAATAAATACTGCTACTGTAGATGAACGCTTCAACATAGAAGAACAGAATTTGGTGAGCCAAGTGGGACTTGTGTACTGATCATTACCACAAAGTATAATCAAGATTGGGTGTAAAAATATTTGCTGGTATTTCTGAATCTCGTTATTTCTCAGAAGCTTGGAAACCCCTCTTAATGAAAGTGCTTTTCCACAGTCTCTGCCTAGGGCTACTTGAAGTGGAAACAAACCATAGAGACAAAACTGAGAACTCCTTTATTTTGTCAAGTTTCAAAGAGCTACTACAACCATGTTGGATTCAGAGTTCCAAATTCATCTATCTATATAGGAGAAAACAAAGTGAAACCTAAAAATAAATACTGCTACTGTAGATGAACGCTTCAACCTAAAAGAGCAGAATTTGGTGAGCCAAGTGGGATTTGTATACTGATAACTACCACAAAGTATCATCAAGATTGGGTGAAAAAATATTTGCTGGTACATCGAAACTCGTTATTTATTAGAAGCTTGGCAACCACTCTCAATGAAAGTGCTTTTCCCTAGTCTGTGCAAGGGCTAGTTGAAGAGCAAACAAACCATAGAGACAAAACTGAGAATTCCTTTATTTTGTCAAATTTCAAAGAGCTAATACAAACCATGTTGGATTAGAGTTCCAAATTCATCTGTCTATATAGGAGAGAACAGAGTGAAACCTAAATATAAAAACTGCTACTGTAAACGAACGCTTCAAACTAGAAGAATAAAATTAGGTGAGCCAAGTGGGATTTGTGTACTGATCATTACCACCAAGTATCATCAAGATTTGGTGAAAAAATATTTGCGAGTATTTCGGAAACTCGTAATTTCTTGAAAGCTTGGCAACCCCTCTCAATGAAAGTGCTTTTCCACAGTCTGTGCCTAGGGCTACTTGAAGCGGAAACAAATCATAGAGACAAAACTGAGAACTCCTTTATTTTGTCAAGTTTCAAAGAGCTACTACAAACCATGTTGGATTTTGAGTTCCAAATTCATCTATCTATATAGGAGAGAACAGAGTGAAACCTAAATATAAAAACTGCTACTGTAGACGAACGCTTCAACCTAGAAGAACAAAATTTGGTGAGCCAAGTGGGATTTATGTACTGATCTTCACCACCAAGTATCATCAAGATTGGGTGAAAAAAAATTTGCTGGTAATTCGAAAACTCGTTATTTCTTAGAAGCTTGGCAACCCCTCTCAATGAAAGTGCTTTTTCACAGTCTCTGCTTCGGGCTACTTTAAGCGGAAACAAATCATAGAGACAAAACTGAGAACTTCTTTACTTTGTCAAGTTTCAAAGAGCTACTACAAACCATATTGGATTTAGAGTTCCAAATTCATGTATCTATATAGGAGAGAACAGAGTGAAACCCAAATATAAAAACTGCTACTGTAAACGAACACTTCAACCTAGAAGAACAAAATTTGGTGAGCCAATTGGGATTTGTGGACTTGTCATTACCACCACGTATCATCAAGATTGGGTGAAAAAATATTTGCTGGTATTTCGGAAACACGTAATTTCTTGGAGCTTGTAAACCACTCTCAATGAAAGTGCTTTTCCACAGTCTGTGCCTAGGGCTACTTGAAGCGGAAACAAATCATAGAGACAAAACTGAGAACTCCTTTACTTTGTCAAGTTTCAAAGAGCTGCTTCAAACCACATTGGATTTAGTTTTCCAAATTTATCTATCTATATAGGAGAGAACAGAGTGAAACCTAAATATAAAAACTGCTACTGTAGACGAACGCTTCAACCTAGAAGAACAAAATTTGGTGAGCCAATTGGGATTTGTGGACTTGTCATTACCACCAAGTATCATCAAGTTTGTGTGAAAAAATATTTGCTGGTATTTCAGAAACTCGTTATTTCTTAGAAGCTTGGCAACCCCTCTCAATGAAAGTGCTTTTTCACAGTCTCTGCTTCGGGCTACTTTAAGCGGAAACAAATCATAGAGAAAAAATGAGAACTCCTTATTTTGTCAAGTTTCAAAGAGCTACTACAAACCATGTTGGATTTTGAGTTCCAAATTCATCTATCTATATAGGAGAGAACAGAGTGAATCCTAAATATAAAAACTGCTACTGTAGACGAACGCTTCAACCTAGAAGAACAAAATTTGGTGAGCCAAGTGGGATTTATGTACTGATCTTCACCACCAAGTATCATCAAGATTGGGTGAAAAAAAATTTGCTGGCAATTCGAAAACTCGTTATTTCTTAGAAGCTTGGCAACCCCTCTCAATGAAAGTGCTTTTTCACAGTCTCTGCTTCGGGCTACTTAAAGCGGAAACAAATCATAGAGACAAAACTGAGAACTTCTTTACTTTGTCAAGTTTCAAAGAGCTACTACAAACCATATTGGATTTAGAGTTCCAAATTCATGTATCTATATAGGAGAGAACAGAGTGAAACCCAAATATAAAAACTGCTACTGTAAACGAACACTTCAACGTAGAAGATCAAAATTTGGTGAGCCAAGTGGGATTTGTGTAGCGATCTTCACCACCAATTATCATCAAAATTGGGTGAAAAAATATATGCTGGTAATTCGGAAACTGGGTATTTCTTAGAAGCTTGGCAACCCCTCTCAATGAAATTGCTTTTCCACAGTCTGTGCCAGGGATACTTGAAGAGAAAACAAACCATAGAGACAAAACTGAGAACTCCTTTTTTTTGTTAAGTTTCAAAGAGCTACTACAAACCATATTGGATTTAGGGTTCCAAATTCATCTATCTATATAGGAGAGAACAGAGTAAAACCTTAATATGAAAACTGCTACTGTAGACAAATGCTTCAACCTAGAAGAACAAATTTTGGTAAGCCAAGTGGGATTTGTGTACCGATCTTCACCACCAAGTATCATCAAGATTGGGTGAAAAAAGAATTTGCTGGTAATTCGAAAACTCGTTATTTCTTAGAAGATTGGCAACCCCTCTCAATGAAAGTGCTTTTCCACAGTCTCTGCTTAGAGCTACTTGAAGCGGAAAGAAATCATAGAGACAAAACTGAGAACTCCTTTATTTTGTCAAGTTTCAAAGAGCTACTACAAACCATGTTGGATTTAGTGTTCCAAATTCATCTATCTATATAGCAGAGAACAGAGTGAAACCTAAGTATAAAAACTCACTACTGTGGACGAACGCTTCAACCTAGAAGAACAAAATTTGGCGATCCAAGTGGGATTTGTGCACCGATCTTCACCAACAAGTATCATCAAGATTGGGTTAAAAAATATTTGCTGGTAATTCGGAAACTCGGTATTTCTTAGAAGCTTGGCAACCCCTCTCAATGAAAGTGCTTTTCCACAGTCTCTGCTTAGGGCTACTTGAAGCGGAAACAAATCATAGAGACAAAACTGAGAACCCCTTTGTTTTGTCAAGTTTCAAAGAGCTACTACAAACCATGTTGGATTTAGAGTTCAAAATTCATCTATCTATATAGGAGAGAACAGAGTAAAACCTAAAAATAAAAACTGCTACTGTAGACGAATGCTTCAACCTAGAAGAACAAAATTTGGCGAGCCAAGTGGGATTTGTGTACTTGTCCTTACCACCAAGTATCATCAAGATTCGGTGAAAAATATTTGCTGGTATTTCAGAAACTCGTTATTTCTTAGAAGCTTGGCAACCCCTCTCAATGAAAGTGCTTTTCCACAGTCTGTGCCTAGGGCTTCTTGAAGAGGAAACAAACCATAGAGACAAAACTGAGAACAACTTTATTTTGTCAAGTTTCAAAGCTCTACTACAAACCAGGTTGGATTCAGAGTTCCAAATTCATCTATCTATATAGGAGAGACCATAGTGAAACCTAAATATAAAAACTGCTACTGAAAAAGAACGTTTCAACCTAGAAGATCAAAATTTGGTGATCCAAGTGGGATTTGTGTACCAATCTTCACCACCAAGTATCATCAAGATTGGGTGAAATAATATTTGCTGGTATTTCGGAAACTCGTAATTTCTGGAAGCTTGGCAACCCCTCTCAATGAAAGTGCTTTTCCACAGTCACTGCTTAGGGCTACTTGAAGCGGAAACAAATCATAGAGACAAAACTGAGAAATCCTTTATTTTGTCAAGTTTCAAAGAGATACTTCAAACCATATTGGATTTAGGGTTCCAAATTCATCTATCTATATAGGAGAGAACAGAGTAAAACCTAAATATAAAAACTGCTACTGTAGACGAACGCTTCAACCTAGAAAAACAAATTTTGGTAAACCAAGTGGGATTTGTGTACCGATCTTCACCACCAAGTATCATCAAGATTGGGTGAAAACATATTTGCTGGTAATTCGACAACTCGTTATTTCTTAGAAGCTTGGCAACCCCTCTCAATGAAAGTGCTTTTCCACAGTCTCTGCTTAGCGCTACTTGAAGCAGAAACAAATCATAGAGACAAAACTGAGAACTACTTCATTTTGTCAAGTTTCAAAGAGCTACTACAAACAATGTTGGATTTAGTGTTCCAAATTCATTTATCTATATAGCAGAGAACAGAGTGAAACCTAAAAATAAAAACTGCTACTGTAGACGAATACTTCAAACTAGAAGAACAAAATTTGGTGAGCCAAGTGGGATTTGTGTACTTGTCCTTACCACCAAGTATCATCAAGATTGGGTGAAAAAATATTTGCTGGTATTTCAGAAACTCGTTATTTCTTAGAAGCTTGGCAACCCCTCTCAATGAAAATGCTTTTCCACAGTCTGTGCCAGGGCTACTTGAGGAGGAAACAAACCATAGAGACAAAACTGAGAACTCCTTTATTTTATCAAGTTTCAAAGAGCTACTACAAACCATGTTGGATTTAGTGTTCCAAATTCATCTATCTATATAGCAGAGAACAGAGTGAAACCTAAGTATAAAAACTGCTACTGTAGACGAACGCTTCAACCTAGAAGAACAAAATTTGGTGAGCCAAGTGGGATTTGTGTACCACTCATTACCACCACGTATCATCAACATTGGGTGAAAAAATATTTGCTGGTATTTCAGAAACTCGTAATTTCTTGGAAGCTTGGAAACCCCTTTCAATGAAAGTGCTTTTCCACAGTCTCTGCTTAGGGCTACATGAAGCAAAAACAAATCATGGAGACAAAACTGAGAACAACTTTATTTTGTCAATTTTCAAAGCTCTACTACAAACTAGGTTGGATTCAGAGTTCCAAATTCATCTATCTATATAGGAGAGACCATAGTGAATCCTAAATATAAAAACTGCTACTGTAAACGAACGTTTCAACCTAGAAGATCAAAATTTGGTGAGCCAAGTGGGATTTGTGGACTTGTCATTACCACCACGTATCATCAAGATTGGGTGGAAAAATATTGGCTGGTATTTCGGAAACTCGTAATTTTTGGATTCTTGGCAACCCCTCTCAATGAAAGTGCTTTTCCACAGTCTCTGCTTAGGATTACTTGAAGCGGAAACAAATCATAGAGACAAAACTGAGAACTCCTTTATTTTTTCAAGTTTCAAAGAGCTACTACAAACCATGTTGGATTTAGAGTTCCAAATTCATCTATCTATATAGGAGAGAATAGAGTGAAACCCTAATATACAAACTGCTACTGTAGACGAACGCTTCAGCCTAGAAGAACAAAATTTGGTGAGCCAAGTGGATTTGTGTACTGATCATTACCACCAAGTATCATCAAGATAGGTGAAAAAATATTTGCTGGTATTTCTGAAAATCTTTATATCTTAGAAGCTTGGCAAACCCTCTCAATGAAAGTGCTTTTCCATAGTCTGTTCCTAGGGCTACTTGAAGCGGAAACAAATCATAGAGACAAAACTGGGAACTCCTTTATTTTTTCAAGTTTCAAAGGGCTACTACAAACCATGTTGGATTTAGAGTTAAAATTCATCTATCTATATAGGAGAGAACAGAGTGAAACCCAAATATAAAAACTGCTACTGTAGACGAACGCTTCAGCCTAGAAGAACAAAATTTGGTGAGCCAAGTGGGATTTCTGTACTGATCATTACCACCAAGTATCATCAAGATAGGTGAAAAAATATTTGCTGGCATTTCGGAAACTTGTGATTTCTTGGAAGCTTGGCAACCCCTCTCAATAAAACTGCTTTTCCAAAGTCTGTGACTAGGGTTAATTGAAGAAGAAACAAACCATAGAGACAAAACTGAGAACTACTTTATTTTTTCCAGTTTCAAAGAGCTACTACAAACCATGTTGGATTTAGAGTTCCAAATTCATCTATCTATATAGTAGAGAACAGAGTGAAACGTAAAAATAAAAACTGCTACTGTAGACGAACGCTTCAACCTAGAAGAACAAAATTTGGTGAGCCAAGTGGGATTTGTGTACTGATCATTACCACCAAGTATCATCAAGATTGGGTGAAAAAATATTTGCTGGTATTTCGGAAACTAGTTATTTCTTAGAACCTTGGCAAGCCCACTCAATGAAAGTGCTTTTCCACAGTCTGTGCCTAAGACTAATTGAAGAGGAAACAAACCATAGAAACAAAACTGAGAACTCCTTTATTTTGTCAAGTTTCAAAGAGCTACTACAAACCATGTTGCATTTAGAGTTCCAAATTCATGTATCTATATAGGAGAGAACATAGTGAAACCTAAAAATAAAAACTGCTACTGTAGTCGAACGCTTCAACCTAGAAGAATAAAATTTGTTGAGCCAAGTGGGTTTTGTGTACTGATCATTACCATCAAGTATCATCAACATTGGGTGAAAAAATATTTGCTGGTATTTCGTAAACTCGTTATTTCTTAGAAGCTTGGCAACCCCTCTCAATGAAAGTGCTTTTCCACCGTCTGTGCCTTGGGCTACTTGAAGAGGAAAGAAACCATAGAGACAAAACTGAGAACTCCTTTCTTTTGTCAAGTTTCAAAGAGCTACTACAAACCATGTTGGATTTAGAGTTCCAAATTCATCTATCTATATAGCAGAGAACAGAGTGAAACCTAAATAGAAAAACTGCTACTGTAGACGAACGCTTCAACCTAGAAGAAGAAAATTTGGTGGGTCAAGTGGGATTTGTGTACTGATCATTACCACCAAGTGTCATCAAGATTGCGTGAAAAAATATTTGCTGGTGTTTCGGAAACTCGTAATTTTTTGGAAGCTTGGCAATCCCTCTCAATGAAAGTGCTTTTCCACCGTCTGTGCCTAGGGCTACTTGAAGCGAAAACAAATCATAGAGACAAAACTGAGCACTCATTTATTTTGTCAAGTTTCAAAGAGCTACTACAATCCATGTTGGATTTAGAGTTCCAAATTCATCTATCTATATAGGAGAGAACAGAGTGAAACCGAAATATAAAAACTGCTACTGTAGACGAACGCTTCAACCGAGCAGAACAAAATTTGGTGAGCCAAGTGGGATTTGTGTACCTGTCAATACCACCAAGTATCATGAATATTGGGTGAAAAAATATTTGCTGGTATTTCGGAAACTCGTAATTTCTTGGAAGCTTGGTAACCCCTCTAAATGAAAGTGCTTTTCCACAGTCTCTGCTTAGAAATACTTGAAGCGGAAACAAATAATAGAGACAAAACTGAGCACTCCTTTATTTTCTCTAGTTTCAAAGAGCTACTACAAACCATGTTGGATTTAGAGTTCCAAATACATCTATCTATATAGGAGAGAACAGGTGGAAACCTAAATATAAAAACTGCTACAGTAGAGGAACGCTTCAACCTAGAAGAACAAAATTTGGTGAGCCAAGTGGGATTTGTGTACTGATCATTACCACCAAGTATCATCAACATTGGCTGAAAAAATATTTGCTGGTATTTCGGAAACTAGTTATTTCTTAGAAGATTGGCAACCCCTCTCAATGAAAGTGCTTTTCTACCGTCTGTGCCTAGTGCTACTTGAAGAGGAAAAAAACCATAGAGACAAAACTGAGAACTCCTTTATTTTGTCAAGTTTCAAAGAGCTACTACAAACCATATTGGATTTTAGAGTTCCAAATTCATCTATCTATATAGGAAAGAACAGAGTGAAACCTAAATATAAAAACTGCTACTGTAGACGAACGCTTCAACCGAGCAGAACAAAATTTAGTGTGCCAAGTGGGATTTGTGTACCTTTCAATACCAAAAGTATCATGAATATTGGGTGAAAAAATATTTGCTGGTATTTCGGAAACTCGTTATTTCTTACAAGCTTGGCAACCCCTCTCAATGAAAGTGCTTTTACACAGTGGGTGCCTAGGGCTACTTGAAGAGAAAACAAACCATAGAGACAAAAATGAGAACTCCATTATTTTGTCAAGTTTCAAAGAGCCACTACAAACCATGTTGGATTTAGAGTTCCAAATTCACCTATCTATATAGCAGAGAACAGAGTGAAAAATAAACATAAAAACTGCTACTGTAGACGAACGCTTCAACCTGGAAGAACAACATTTGTTGAGCCAAGTGGGATTTGTGTAGTGATCATTACCACCAAGTATCATCAAGATTGGGTGAAAAAATATTTGCTGGTATTTGGAAAATCCTTATTTCTTAGAAGCTTGGCAACCCCACTCAATGAAAGAGCTTTTCCACAGTCTGTGCCTAGGACTAATTGAAGAGGAAACAAACCATAGAAACAAAACTGAGAACTCCTTTATTTTTTCAAGTTTCAAAGAGCTACTACAAACCATGTTGGATTAAGAGTTCCAAATTCATCTATCTATATAGGAGAGAACGGAGTGAAACCGAAATATAAAACTGCTACTGTAGAAGAACGCTTCAACCTACAAGAACAAAATTTGGTGAACCAATTGGGTTTTGTGTACTGATCATTACCACCAAGTATCATCAACCTTGGGTGAAAAAATATTTGCTGGTATTTCGGAAACTCGTTATTTCTTAGAAGCTTGGCAACCCCTCTCAATGAATGTGCTTTTCCACCGTCTGTGCATAGGGCTACTTGAAGAGGAAACAAACCATAGAGACAAGACTGAGAACTCCTTTCTTTTGTCAAGTTTCAAAGAGTTACTACAAACCATGTTGGATTTAGAGTTCCAAATTCATCTATCTATATAGCAGAGAACAGATGAAACCTAAATATAAAAACTGCTACTGTAGACGAACGCTTGAACCTAGAAGAACAAAATTTGGTGAGCCAAGTGTTATTTGTGTACCGATCATTTCCACCACGTATCATCAACCTTGGGTGAAAAAATATTTGCTGGTATTTCGGAAACTCGTAATTTCTTGGAAGCTTGGCAACCTCTTTCAATGAAAGTGCTTTTCCACAGTCTCTGCTTAGGGCTACATGAAGCGGAAACAAATAATAGAGACAAAACTGAGAACTCCTTTACTTTGTCAAGTTTCAAAGAGCTACTACAAACCATATTGGATTTAGAGTTCCAAAATCATCTATCTATGTAAGAGAGAACAGAGTGAAACCTAAATACAAAAATTGTTACTGTAGACGAACGCTTCAACCTAGAAGAACCAAATATGGTGAGCCAAGTGGGATTTGTGTACTTGTCATTACCACCAAGTATCATAAAGATTCGGTGAAAAAATATTTGCTGGTATTTCGGAAACTCGTTATTTCTTAGAAGCTTGGCAACCCCTCTCAATGAAAGTGCTTTTACACAGTGGGTGCCTAGGGCTACTTGAAGAGAAAACAAACCATAGAGACAAAAATGAGAACTCCTTTATTTTGTCAAGTTTCAAAGAGCCACTACAAACCATGTTGGATTTAGAGTTCCAAACTCATATATCTATATAGCAGAGAACAGAGTGAAACCTAAACATAAAAACTGCTACTGTAGACGAACGCTTCAACCTGGAAGAACAACATTTGGTGAGCCAAGTGGGATTTGTGTACTGATCATTACCACCAAGTATCATCAAGATTGGGTGAAAAAATATTTGCTGGTATTTCGGAAAATCCTTATTTCTTAGAAGCTTGGCAACCCCACTCAATGAAAGAGCTTTTCGACAGCCTGTGCCTAGGACTAATTGAAGAGGAAACAAACCATAGAAACAAAACTGAGAACTCCTTTATTTTTTCAAGTTTCAAAGAGCTACTACAAACCATGTTGGATTTAGAGTTCCAAATTCATCTATCTATATAGGAGAGAACGGAGTGAAACCGAAATATAAAAACTGCTACCGTAGAAGAACGCTTCAACCTAGAAGAACAAAATTTGGTGAACCAATTGGGTTATGTGTACTGATCATTACCACCAAGTATCCTCAACCTTGGGTGAAAAAATATTTGCTGGTATTTCGGAAACTCGTTATTTCTTAGTAGATTGGCAACCCCTCTCAATGAAAGTGCTTTTCCACCGTCTGTGCCTAGGGCTACTTGAAGAGGAAACAAACCATAGAGACAAGACTGAGAACTCCTTTCTTTTGTCAAGTTTCAAAGAGCTACTACAAACCATGTTGATTTAGAGTTCCAAATTCATCTATCTATATAGCAGAGAACAGAGTGAAACCTAAATATAAAAACTGCTACTGTAGACGAACACTTCAACCTAGAAGAACAAAATTTGGTGAGCCAGTGGATTTGTGTACCGATCATTACCACCACGAATCATCAACCTTGGGTGAAAAAATATTTGCTGGTATTTCGGAAACTCGTAATTTCGTGGAAGCTTGGCAACCTCTTTCAATGAAAGTGCTTTTCCACAGTCTCTGCTTAGGGCTACATGAAGCGGAAACAAATCATAGAGACAAAACTGAGAACTCCTTTACTTTGTCAAGTTTCAAAGAGCTACTACAAACCATATTGGATTTAGAGTTCCAAAATCATCTATCTATATAGGAGAGAACAGAGTGAAACCTAAATACAAAAACTGCTACTGTAGACGAACGTTTCAACCTAGAAGAACCAAATTTGGTGAGCCAAGTGGGATTTGTGTACTTGTCATTACCACCAAGTATCATCAAGATTCGTTGAAAAAATATTTGCTGGTTTTCGGAAACTCGTTATTTCTTAGAAGCTTGGCAACCCCTCTCAATGAAAGTGCTTTTCCACAGTGGGTGCCTAGGGCTACTTGAAGAGAAAACAAACCATAGAGACAAAAATGAGAACTCCTTTATTATGTCAAGTTTCAAAGAGCCACTACAAACCATGTTGGATTTAGAGTTCCAAATTCATCTATCTATATAGCAGAGAACAGAGTGAAACCTAAACATAAAAACTGCTACTGTAGACGAACGCTTCAACCTGGAAGAACAACATTTGGTGAGCCAAGTGGGAATTGTGTACTGATCATTACCACCAAGTATCATCAAGATTGGGTGAAAAAATATTTGCTGGTATTTCGGAAACTCGTTATTTCTTAGAAGCTTGGCAACCCCACTCAACGAAAGAGCTTTTCCACAGTCTGTGCCTAGGACTAATTGAAGAGGAAACAAACCATAGAAACAAAACTGAGAACTCCTTTATTTTGTCAAGTTTCAAAGAGCTACTACAAACCATGTTGGATTTAGAGTTCCAAATTCATCTATCTATATAGGAGAGAACAGAGTGAAACCGAAATATAAAAACTGCTACTGTAGACGAACGCTTCAACCAAGAAGAACAAAATTTGGTGAGCCAAGTGGGATTTGTGTACCGATCATTATCACCAAGTATCATCAACCTTGGGTGAAAAAATATTTGCTGGTATTTCGGAAACTCGTAATTTCTTGGAAGCTTGGCAACCTCTTTCAATGAAAGTGCTTTTCCACAGTCTCTCCTTAGGGCTACATAAAGCGGAAACAAATCATAGATACAAAACTGAGAACTCCTTTACTTTGTCAAGTTTCAAAGAGCTACTACAAACCATGTTGGATTTATAGTTCCAAATCCAACTGTGTATATAGAAGAGAACAGAGTGAAACCTAAAAATAAAAACTGCTACGGTAAACGAACGCTTCAACCTAGAAGAACAAAATTTGGTGAGCCAAGTGGGATTTGTGTACCGATCATCACCACCAAGTATCATCAAGATTGGGTGAAAAAATATTTGCTGGTATTTCGGAAACTCGTTATTTCTTAGAAGCTTGGCAACCCCTCTCAATGAAAGTGCTTTTCCACAGTCTGTGCCTAGGACTAATTGAAGAGTAAACAAACCATAGAAACAAAACTGAGAACTCCTTTATTTTGTCAAGTTTCAAAGAGCTACTACAAACCATGTTGGATTTAGAGTTCCAAATTCATCTATCTATATAGGAGAGAACAGAGTGAAACCTAAATATAAAAACTGCTACTGTAGACGAACGCTTCAACCTAGAAGAACCAAATTTGGTGAGCCACGTGGGATTTGTGTACTTGTCATTACCACCAAGTATCATCAAGATTCGGTGAAAAAATATTTGCTGGTATTTCCGAAACTCGTTATTTCTTATAAGCTTGGCAACCCCTCTCAATGAAAGTGCTTTTCCACAGTGGGTGCCTAGGGCTACTTGAAGAGAAAACAAACCATAGAGACAAAAATGAGAACTCCTTTATTTTGCCAAGTTTCAAAGAGCTACTACAAACCATGTTGGATTTAGAGTTCCAAATTCATCTATCTATATAGGAGAGAACAGAGTGAAACCTAAAAATAAAAACTGCTACTGTAAACGAACGGATCAACTTAGAAGAACAAAATTTGGTGAGCCAAATGGGATTTGTGTACTGATCATTACCACCAAGTATCATGAATATTGGGTGAAAAAACATTTGCTTGTATTTCGGAAACTCGTTATTTCTTAGAAGTCTGGCAACCCCTCTCAATGAAAGTGCTTTTTCACAGTCTGTTCCTAGGGGTACTTGAAGAGGAAACAAACCATAGAGACAAAACTGAGAACTCCTTTATTTTGTCAAGTTTCAAAGAGCTACTACAAACCATGTTGGTTTTAGAGTTCCTAATTCATTTATCTATATAGCAGAGAACAGAGTGAAACCTAAAAATAAAAACTGCTACTGTAAACGAACGCTTCAACCTAGAAGAAGAAAATTTGGTGAGCCAAGTGGGATTTGAGTACTGATCATTACCACCAAGTATCATCAAGATTCGGTGAAAAAATATTTGCTGGTATTTCGGAAACTCGTTATTTTTTAGAAGCTTGACAACCCCTCTCAATGAAAGTGCTTTTCCACAGTCAGTGCCTAGGACTACTTGAAGAGAAAACAAAACATGGTGACAAAACTGAGAGCACCTTTCTGTTGTCAAGTTTCAAAGAGGTACTGCAACCAAGTTGGATTTAGAGTTCCAAATTCATCTATCAATATAGGAGAGAATAGAGAAAAACCTAAATATAAAAACTGCTAAGGTAGACGAACGCTTCAACCTAGAAGAACAAAATTTGGTGAGCCATGTGGGATTTGTGTACTTGTCATTACCACCAAGTATCATCAAGACTCGCTGAAAAAATATTTGCTGGTATTTCGGAAACTCGTTATTTCTTAGAAGTTTGGCAACCCCTCTCAATGAAAGTGCTTTTCCACCGTCTGTGCCTAGGGCTACTTGAAGAGGAAAGAAACCATAGAGACAAAACTGAGGACTCCTTTCTTTTGTCAAGTTTCAAAGAGCTACTACAAACCATGTTCGATGTAGATTTCCAAATTCATCTATCTATACAGCAGAGAAAAGAGTGAAACCTAAATATAAAAACTGCTACGGAAGACGAACGCTTCAACCTAGAAGAACAAAATTTGGTTAACCAAGTGGTATTTGTGTACGGATCATTACCACCACGTATCATAAACCTTGGGTGAAAAAATATTTGCTGGTATTTCGGAAACTCGTAATTTCTTGGATGCTTGGCAACCCCTCTCAATGAAAGTGCTTTTCCACAGTCTCTGCTTAGGTCTACTTGAAGAGGAAACAAATCATAGAGACAAAACTGAGAACTCCTTTACTTTGTCCAGTTTCAAAGAGCTACTACAAACCATATTGGATTTAGAGTTCCAAAATCATCTATCTATATAGGAGAGAACAGAGTGAAACCTAAATACAAAAACTGCTACTGTAGACGAACGCTTCAACATAGAAGAACCTAATTTGGTGAGCCAAGTGGGATTTGTGTACTGATCATTACCACCAAGTATCATCAAGATTCGGTGAAAAAATATTTGCTGGTTTTTCGGAAACTCGTTATTTCTTAGAAGCTTGGCAACCCCTCTCAATGAAAGTGCTTTTCCACAGTGGGTGCCTAGGGCTACTTGAAGAGAAAACAAACCATAGAGACAAAAATGAGAACTCCTTTATTTTGTCAAGTTTCAAAGAGCCACTACAAACCATGTTGGATTTAGAGTTCCAAATTTATCTATCTATATAGCAGAGAACAGAGTGAAACCTAAACATAAAAAATGCTACTGTAGACGAACGCTTCAACCTTGAAAAACAAAATTTGGTGAGCCAAGTGGGATTTGTGTACCGATCATTACGACCAAGTATCATCAACATTCGGTAAAAAAAATATTTGCTGGTATTTTGGGAACTCGAAATTTCTTGGAAGCTTGGCAACCCTTTCAATGAAAGTGCTTTTCCACAGTCTCTGCTTAGGGCTACATGAAGCAGAAACAAATCATAGAGACAAAACTGAGAACTCCTTTACTTTGTCCAGTTTCAAAGAGCTACTACAAACCATATTGGATTCAGAGTTCCAAAATCATCTATCTATATAGGAGAGAACAGAGTGAAACCTAAATACAAAAACTGCTACTGTAGACGAACGCTTCAACCTAGAAGAACCAAATTTGGTGAGCCAAGTGGGATTTGTGTAGTTGTCATTACCACCTAGTATCATCAAGATTCGGTGAAAAAATATTTCCTGGTTTTTCGGAAACTCGTTATTTCTTAGAAGCTTGACAACCCCTCTCAATGAAAGTGCTTTTCCACAGTGCGTGCCTAGGGCTACTTGAAGAGAAAACAAACCATAGAGACAAAAATGAGAACTCCTTTATTTTGCCAAGTTTCAAAGAGCTACTACAAACCATGTTGGATTTAGAGTTCCAAATTCATCTATCTATATAGGAGAGAACAGAGTGAAACCTAAAAATAAAGACTGCTACTGTAAACGAACGCATCAACTTAGAAGAACAAAATTTGGTGAGACAAATGGGATTTGTGTACTGATCATTACCACCAAGTATCATGAATATTGGGTGAAAAAATATTTGCTTGTATTTCGGAAACTCGTTATTTCTTAGAAGTCTGGCAACCCCTCTCAATGAAAGTGCTTTTTCACAGTCTGTTCCTAGGGGTACTTGAAGAGGAAACAAACCATAGAGACAAAACTGAGAACTCCTTTATTTTGTCAAGTTTCAAAGAGCTACTACAAACCATGTTAGATTTAGAGTTCCTAATTCACTTATCTATATAGCAGAGAACAGAGTGAAACCTAAAAATAAAAACTGCTACTGTAAACGAACGCTTCAACCTAGAAGAAGAAAATTTGGTGAGCCAAGTGGGATTTGAGTACTGATCATTACCACCAAGTATCATCAAGATTCGGTAAAAAAATATTTGCTGGTATTTCGGAAACTCGTTATTTCTTAGAAGCTTTTCAACCCCTCTCAATGAAAGTGCTTTTCCACAGTCAGTGCCTAGGATTACTTGAAGAGAAAACAAAACATGGTGACAAAACTGAGAACTCCTTTCTGTTGTCAAGTTTCAAAGAGGTACTGCAACCAAGATGGATTTAGAGTTCCAAATTCATCTATCAATATAGGAGAGAATAGAGTAAAACCTAAATATAAAAACTGCTAAGGTAGACGAACGCTTCAACCTAGAAGAACAAAATTTGGTGAGCCATGTGGGATTTGTGTACTTGTCATTACCACCAAGTATCATCAAGATTCGCTGAAAAAATATTTGCTGGTATTTCGGAAACTCGTTATTTCTTAGAAGTTTGGCAACCCCTCTCAATGAAAGTGCTTTTCCACCGTCTGTGCCTAGTGCTACTTGAAGAGGAAAGAAACCATAGAGACAAAACTGGGACTCCTTTCTTTTGTCAAGTTTCAAAGAGCTACTACAAACCATGTTCGATGTAGAGTTCCAAATTCATCTATCTATACAGCAGAGAAAAGAGTGAAACCTAAATATAAAAACTGCTACGGAAGACGAACGCTTCAACCTAGAAGAACAAAATTTGGTTAACCAAGTGGTATTTGTGTACTGATCATTACGACCACGTATCATAAACTTTGGGTGAAAAAATATTTGCTGGTATTTCGGAAACTCGTAATTTCTTGGATGCTTGGCAACCCCTCTCAATGAAAGTGCTTTTCCACAGTCTCTGCTTAGGTCTACTTGAAGAGGAAACAAATCATAGAGACAAAACTGAGAACTCCTTTACTTTGTCCAGTTTCAAAGAGCTACTACAAACCATATTGGATTTAGAGTTCCAAATTCATCTATCTATATAGCAGAGAACAGATGAAAAATAAACATAAAAACTGCTACTGTAGACGAACGCTTCAACCTAGAAGAACAAAATTTGGTGAGCCAAGTTCGATTTGTGTACCGATTTTCACGACCAAGTATCATCAAGATTGGGTGAAAAAATATTTGCTGGTAATTCGAAAACTCGTTATTTCTTAGAAGCTTGGCAACCCCTCTCAATGAAAGTGCTTTTCCACAGTCTCTGCTTAGGGCTACTTGAAGCGGAAACAAGTCATAGAGACAAAACTGAGAACTCCTTTATTTTGTCAACTTTCAAAGAGCTACTACAAACCATGTTGGATTTAGAGTTCCAAATTCATCTATATAGGAGAGAACAGAGTAAAACCTAAATATAAAAACTGCTCCTGTAGACGAACGCTTCAACCTAGAAGAACAAAATTTGGTGAGCCAAGTGGGATTTGTGTCCTGATCATTACCACCAAGTATCATCAAGATTGGGTGAAAAAATATTTGCTGGTATTTCGGAAACTCGTAATTTCTTGGAAGCTTGGCAACCCCTCTCAATGAAAGTGCTTTTACACAGTCACTGCTTAGGGCTACTTGAAGCGGAAACAAATCATAGAGAGAAAACTGAGAACTCCTTTATTTTGTCAAGTTTCAAAGAGCTACTACAACCATGTTGGATTTAGAGTTCCAAATTCATCTATCTATATAGGAGAGAATAGAGGGAAACCTAAATATAAAAACTGCTAAGGTAGACGAACGTTTCAACCTAGAAGAACAAAATTTGGTGAGACAAGTGGGATTTGTGGACTTGTCATTACCACCACGTATCATCAAGATTGGGTGAAAAAATATTTGCTGGAATTTCGGAAACTCGTAATTTCTTGGAAGCTTGGCAACCACTCTCAATGAAAGTGCTTTTCCACAGTCTCTGCATAGGGCAACTTGAAGCGGAAAAAAATCATAGAGACAAAACTGAGAACTCCTTTATTTTCTCAAGTTTCAAAGAGCTACTTCAAACCATATTGGATTTAGGGTTCCAAATTCATCTATCTATATAGGAGAGAACAGAGTGAAACCTAAATATAAAAACTGCTGCTGTAGACGAACGCTTCAACCTAGAAGAACAAATTTTGGTGAGCCAAGTGGGATTTGTGTACCGATCTTCCACACCAAGTATCATCAAGATTGGGTGAAAAAATATTTGCTTGTAATTCGAAAACTCGTAGTTTCTTAGAAGCTTGGCAACCCCTCTCAATGAAAGTGCTTTTCCACAGTCTCTGCGTAGGGCTACTTGAAGCGGAAACAAATCATAGGGACAAAACTGAGAACTATTTATTTTGTCAAGTTTCAAAGAGCTACTACAAACCATGTTTGATTTAGAGTTCCAAATTCATCTACCTATATAGGAGAGAACAGAGTGAAACCCAAATATAAAAACTGCTACTGTAAACGAACACTTCAACCTAGAAGAACAAAATTTGGTGAGAAAAGTGGGATTTATGTACCGATCTTCACCACCAAGTATCATCAAGATTGGGTGAAAAAATATTTGCTGGTAATTCGGAAACTCTGTATTTCTTAGAAGCTTGGCAACCCCTCTCAATGAAAGTGCTTTTCCACAGTCTCTGCTTAGGGCTACTTGAAGCAGAAACAAATAATAGAGTCAAAACTGAGAACTCCTTTACTTTGTCAAGTTTCAAAGAGCTACTACAAACCATGTTGGATTTAGAGTTCCAAATTCATCTATCTATATTGCAGAGAACAGAGTGAAACCTAATATAAAATGCTACTGTAGACGAACGCTTCAACCTAGAAGAACAAAAATTGGTGAGCCAAGTGGGATTTGTGTACTGATCATCACCACCAAGTATCATCAAGATTGGGTGAAAAAATATTTGCTGGTATTTCGGAAACTCGTTATTTCTTAGAAGCTTGGCAACCCCTCTCAAGGAAAGTGCTTTTGCACAGTCTGTGCCAGGGCTACTTGAGGACGAAACAAACCATAGAGAGAAAACTGAGAACTCCTTTATTTTGTCAAGTATCAAAGAGCTACTACAAACCATGTTGGATTTAGAGTTAAAAATTCATCTATCTATATAGGAGAGAACAGAGTGAAACCTAAAAATAAAAACTGCTACTGAAAACGAACGCTTCAACCTAGAAGAACAAAATTTGGTGAGCCTAGTGCTATTGGTGTACCGATCGTAAACACCAAGTATCATCACGATTGGGTGAAAAAATATTTGCTGGTATTTCAGAAACTCGTAATTTTTTGGAAGCTTGGCAACCCCTCTCAATGAAAGTGCGTTTCCACCGTCTGTGCCTAGGGCTACTTGAAGAGGAAACAAACCATAGAGACAAAACAGAGAACTCCTTTATTTTGTCAAGTTCCAAAGAGCCACTACAAACCATGTTGGATTTAGAGTTCCAAATTCATTGATCTATAGAGCAGAGAACAGATGAAAAATAAACATAAAAACTGCTACTGTAGATGAACGCTTCAACCTAGAAGAACAAAATTTGGTGAGCCAAGTGGGATTTGTGTGCTGAACATTACCACCAAGTATCATCAAGATTGGGTGAAAAAATATTTGCTGGTATATCGGAAACTCGTAATTTTTTGGAAGCTTGGCAACCCCTCTCATTGAAAATGCTTTTCCACAATCACTGCTTAGGGCTACTTGAAGCGGAAACAAATCATAGAGACAAAACTGAGAACTCCTTTATTTTGTCAAGTTTCAAAGAGCTACTACAAACCATGTTGGATTTAGAGTTCCAAATTCATCTATCTATATAGCAGAGAACGGAGTGAAACCTAAATATAAAAACTGCTACAGAAAACGAACGCTTCAACCTAGTAGAACAAAATTTGGTGAGCCAAGTGGGATTTGTGGACTTGTCATTACCGCCACGTATCATCAAGTTTGGGTGAAAAAATATTTGCTGGTATTTCGGAAACTCGTAATTTCTTGGAAGCTTGGCAACCCCTCTCAATGAAAGTGCTTTTCCACAGTCTCTGCTTAGGGCTACTTGAAGCGGAAACAAATCATAGAGACAAAACTGAGAACTCCTTTATTTTGTCAAGTTCCAAAGAGCCACTACAAACCATGTTAGATTTAGAGTTCCAAATTCATTGATCTATAGAGCAGAGAACAGATGAAAATAAACATAAAAACTGCTACTGTAGACGAACGCTTCAACCTAGAAGAACAAAATTTGGTGAGCCAAGTGGGATTTGTGTGCTGATCATTACCACCAAGTATCATCAAGATTGGGTGAAAAAATATTTGCTCGTATATCGGAAACTCGTAATTTCTTGGAAGCTTGGCAACCCCTCTCATTGAAAATGCTTTTCCACAATCACTGCTTAGGGCTACTTGAAGCGGAAACAAATCATAGAGACAAAACTGAGAACTCCTTTATTTTGTCAAGTTTCAAAGAGCTACTACAAACCATGTTGGATTTAGAGTTCCAAATTCATCTATCTATATAGCAGAGAACGGAGTGAAACCTAAATATAAAAACTGCTACAGAAAACGAACGCTTCAACCTAGTAGAACAAAATTTGGTGAGCCAAGTGGGATTTGTGGACTTGTCCTTACCGCCACGTATCATCAAGATTGGGTGAAAAAATATTTGCTGGTATTTTGGAAACTCGTAATTTCTTGAAAGCTTGGCAACCCCTCTCAATGAAAGTGCTTTTCCACAGTCTCAGCTTAGGGCTACTTGAAGCGGAAACAAATCATAGAGACAAAACTGAGAACTCCTTTATTTTGTCAAGTATCAAAGAGCTACTACAAACCATATTGGATTTAGAGTTCCAAATTCATCCATCTATATATGAGAGAACAGAGTGAAACCTAAATATAAAAACTGCTACTGTAGACGAACGCTTCAATCTAGAAGAACAAAATTTGGTGAGCCAAGTGGCCTTTGTGTACCCATCTTCACCACCAAGTATCATCAAGATTGGGTGAAAAATATTTGCTCGTAATTGGAAACCTCGGTATTTCTTAGAAGCTTGGCAACCCCTCTCAATGAAAGTGCTTTTCCACAGTCTCTGCTTAGGGTTACTTGAAGCAGAAACAAATCATAGAGACAAAACTGAGAACTGCTTTATTTTGACAAGTTTCAAAGAGCTACTAAAAACCATGTTGGTGTAGAATTCCAAATTCATCTATCTATATAGGAGAGAACAGAGTGAAACCTAAATATAAAAACTACTACTGTAGACGAACACTTCAACATAGAAGAACAAAATTTGGTGAGCCAAGTGGGATTTGTGTACTGATCATTACCACCAAGTATCATCAAGATTGGGTGAAAAAATATTTGCTGGTATTTCGGAAACTCGTAATTTCTTGGAAGCTTGGCAACCCCTCTCAATGAAAGTGCGTTTCCACCGTCTGTGCCTAGGGCTATTTAAGAGGAAACAAACCATAGAGACAAAACAGAGAACTCCTTTATTTTGTCAAGTTTCAAAGAGCCACTACAAACCATGTTGGATTTAGAGTTGAAAATTAATCTATCTATATAGCAGAGAACAGAGTGAAACCTAAATATAAATCTGCTACTGTAGACGAACGCTTCAACCTAGGAGAACAAAATTTGGTGAGCCAAGTGGGATTTGTGGACTTGTCATTAGGGCCACGTATCATCAAGATTGGGTGAAAAATTATTTGCTGGTATTTAGGAAACTCGTAATTTCTTGAAAGCTTGGCAACCCCTCTCAATGAAAGTGCTTTTCCACAGTCTCTGCTTAGGGCTACTTGAAGCGGAAACAAATCATAGCGACAAAACTGAGAACTCCTTTATTTTGTCAAGTTTCAAAGAGCTACTACAAACCATATTGGATTTAGAGTTCCAAATTCTTCTAACTATATAGGAGAGAACAGAGTGAAACCTAAATATAAAAACTGCTACTGTAGACGAACGCTTCAACCTAGAAGAACAAAATTTGGTGAGCCAAGTTCGATTTGTGTACCGATTTTCACCACCAAGTATCATCAAGATTGGGTGAAAAAATATTTGCTGGTAATTCGAAAACTCGTTATTTCTTAGAAGCTTGGCAACCCCTCTCAATGAAATTGCTTTACCACAGTCTCTGCTTCGAGGGACTTGAAGCGGAAACAAATCATAGAGACAAAACTGAGAACTCCTTTATTTTGACAAGTTTCAAAGAGCTACTACAAACCATGTTGGTGTAGATTTCCAAATTCATCTATCTATATAGGAGAGAACAGAGTGAAACCTAAGTATAAAAACTGCTACTGTAGACGAACGCTTCAACCTAGAAGAACAAAATTTGGTGAGCCAAGTGGGATTTGTGTACTGATCATTACCACCAAGTATCATCAAGATTGGGTGAAAAAATATTTGCTGGTATTTCGGAAACTCGTAATTTCTTGGAAGCTTGGCAACCCCTCTAAATGAAGGTGCGTTTCCACCGTCTGTGCCTAGGGCTATTTAAGAGGAAACAAACCATAGAGACAAAACAGAGAACTCCTTTATTTTGTCAAGTTTCAAAGAGCCACTACAAACCATGTTGGATTTAGAGTTCCAAATTCATCTATCTATATAGCAGAGAAAAGATGAAAAATAAACATAAAAACTGCTACTGTAGACGAACGCTTCAACCTAGAAGCTCAAAATTTGGTGAGCCAAGTGGGATTTGTGCACTGATCATAACCTCAAGTATCATCAAGATTGGGTGAAAAAATATTTGCTGGTATTTGGGAAACTCGTAATTTCTTGAAAGCTTGGCAACCCCTTTCAAGGAAAGTACTTTTCCACGGTCACTGCTTAGGGCTTCATGACGCGGAAACAAATCATAGAGACGAAACTGAGAACTTCTTTATTTTGTCAAGTTTCAAAGACCTACTACACACCATGTTGGATTTAGAGTTCCAAATTCATCTTTAAATATAGGAGAGAGGAGGGAAACCTAAAAATATAAACTGCTACTGTAACCGAACGCTTCAACCTTGAAGAACAAAATTTTGTGAGTCAAGTATGATTTGTGTACTGAACATTACCACCAAGTATCATCAAGATTGGGTGAAAAAATATTTGCTGGTATTTGGGAAACTCGTAAGTTCTTGAAAGTTTGGCAACCCCTCTCAATGAAAGTGCTTTTCCACAGTCTCTGCCTAGGGGACTTGAAGAGGAAACAAACCATAGAGACAAAATTGAGAACTCCTTTATTTTGTCAAGTTTCAAAGAGCTACTACAAACCATGTTGGATTTAGAGTTTCAAATTCATCTATCTATATAGGAGAGAACAAAGTGAAACCTAAAAATAAATACTGCTATTGTAAATGAATGCTTAAACCTAGAAGAACAGAATTAGTTGAGCCAAGTGGGATTTGTGTACTGATCATTACGACAAAGTATAATCAAGATTGGGTGTAAAAATATTTGCTGGTATTTCTGAATCTCGTTATTTCTCAGAAGCTTGGCAACCCCTCTTAATGAAAGTGCTTTTCCACAGTCTCTGCCTAGGGCTACTTGAAGTGGAAACAAACCATAGAGACAAAACTGAGAACTCCTTTATTTTGTCAAGTTTCAAAGAGCTACTACAACCATGTTGGATTCAGAGTTAAAAATTCATCTATCTATATAGGAGAAAACAAAGTGAAACCTAAAAATAAATACTGCTACTGTAGATGAATGCTTCAACCTAAAAGAGCAGAATTTGGTGAGCCAAGTGGGATTTGTATACTGATAACTACCACCAAGTATCATCAAGATTGGGTGAAAAAATATTTGCTGGTACATCGGAAACTCGTTATTTATTAGAAGCTTGGCAACCACTCTCAATGAAAGTGCTTTTCCATAGTCTGTGCAAGGGCTAGTTAAAGAGGAAACAAACCATAGAGACAAAACTGAGAACTCCTTTATTTTGTCAAATTTCAAAGAGCTATTACAAACCATGTTGGATTAGAGTTCCAAATTCATCTGTCTATATAGGAGAGAACAGAGTGAAACCTAAATATAAAAACTGCTACTGTAAACGAACGCTTCAAACTAGAAGAATAAAATTTGGTGAGCCAAGTGGGATTTGTGTACTCATCATTACCACCAAGTATCATCAAGATTGGGTGAAAAAATATTTGCGAGTATTTCGGAAACTCGTAATTTCTTGAAAGCTTGGCAACCCCTCTCAATCAAAGTGCTTTTCCACCGTTTGTGCCTTGGGCTACTTGATGAGGAATCAAACCATCGAAACAAAACTGAGTATTTCTTTATTTTGTCAAGTTTCAAAGAGCCACTACAAACCATGTTGGATTTAGAGTTCCAAATTCATCTATCTATATACGAGAGAACAGAGTGAAACCTAAACATAAAAACTGCTACTGTAGACGAACGCTTCAAACTAGAAGAACAAAATTTTTGATCCAAGTGGGATTTGTGTACTGATCATTACCACCGAGTATCGTCAAGATTGGGTAAAAAAATATTTGCTGGTATTTCGGAAACTCGTAATTTCTTGGAAGCTTGGCAACCCCTCTCAATGAATGTGGTTTTCCACAGTCACTGCTTAGGGCTCCATGAAGCGGAAAGAAATCATGGAGACAAAACTGAGAACTCCTTTATTTTGTCAAGTTTCAAAGAGCTACTACAAACCATGTTGGATTTAGAGTTCCAAATTCATCTATCTATATAGCAGAGAACAGAGTGAAACCTACATATAAAAACTGCTGCTGTAGACGAACGCTTCAACCTAGAAGAACAAAATTTGGTGAGCCAAGTGGGATTTGTGTACCGATCATTACCACCAAGTATCATCAAGATTGAGTGAAAAAATATTTGCTGGTATTTCGGAAACTCGTATATTCTTGGAAGCTTGGCAACCCCTCTCAAGGAAAGAGCTTTTCCACAGTCTCTACTTAGGGCTACTTGAAGCGGAAACAAATCATAGGGACGAAACTCAGAACTCCATTCTTTTGTCAAGTTTCTAAGAGCTACTACAAACCATGTTGGATTTAGAGTTCCAAATTCATCTATCTATATAGCAGAGAACAGAGTGAAACCTAAATATAAAACTGCTACTGTAGATGAACGCTTCAACATAGAAGAAAAAAATTTGGTGAGCCAAGTGGGATCTGTGTACCGATCATTACCACCAAGTATCATCAAGATTGAGTGAAAAAATATTTGCTGGTATTTCGGAATCTTGTAATTTCTTGGAAGCTTGGCAACCCCTCTCAAGGAAAGAGCTTTTCCACAGTCACTACTTAGGGCTACTTGAAGCAGAAACAAATCATAGGGACAAAACTGAGAACTCCTTTATTTTGTCAAGTTTCAAAGAGCTACTACAAACCATGTTGGATTTAGAATTCCAAATTCATTGATCTATATAGGAGAGAACAGAGTGAAACCTACATTTAAAAACTTCTACTGTAGATGAACGCTTCTACCTGGAAGAAGAAATGTTGGTGAGCCAAGTTGGATTTGTGTACCGATCATTACCACCAATAGCATCAACATTGGGTAAAAAAATATTTGCTGGTATTTCGGAAACTCGTAATTTTTGGAAGCTTGGCAACCCCTTTCAATGAGAGTGCTTTTCCACAGTCTCTGCTTAGGGCTCCATGAGGCGGAAACAAATCATGGAGACAAAACTGAGAACTCCTTTATTTTGTCAGGTTTCAATGAGCTACTACAAACCATGTTGGATTTAGAGTTCCAAATTCATCTATCTATATTGCAGAGAACAGAGTGAAACCTAAATATAAAAACTGCTACTGTAGATGAACGCTTCAACCTAGAAGAACAAAATTTGGTGAGCCAAGTGGGATTTGTGTACCGATCTTCACCACCAAGTATCATCAAGATTGGGTGAAAAAATATTTGCTCGTAATTCGAAAACTCGTTATTATTAGAAGCTTGGCAACCCCTCTCAATGAAAGTACTTTACCACAGTCTCTGCTTCGGGCTACATTAAGCGGAAACAAATCATAGAAACAAAACTAAGAACTCCTTTACTTTGTCAAGTTTCAAAGAGCTACTACAAACCATATTGGATTTAGAGTTCCAAATTCATCTATCTATATAGGAGAGAACAGAGTGAAAACCAAATATAAAAACTGCTACTGTAAACGAACGCTTCAACCTAGAAGAAAAAAATTTGGTGAGCCAAGTGGGATTTGTGTACCGATCTTCACCACCAAGTATCATCAAGATCGGGTGAAAAAATATTTGCTTGTAATTCGAAACTCGGTATTTCTTAGAAACTTGGAACCCCTCTCAAAGAAAGTGCTTTTCCACAGTCTCTGCTTAGGGCTACTTGAAGCGGAAACAAATCATAGAGACAAAACAGAGAACTCCTTTATTTTGTCAAGTTTCAAAGAGCTACTACAAACCATGTTGGATTTAGAGTTCCAAATTCATCTATCTATATAGGAGAGAACAGAGTAAAACATAAATATAAAAACTGCTTCTGAAGACGATCGCTTCAACCTAGAAGAACAAAATTTGGTGAGCCAAGTGGGATTTGTGTACTGCTCATTACCACCAAGTATCATCAAGATTGGGTGAAAAAATATTTGCTGGTATTTCGGAAACTCGTAATTTCTTGGAAGCATGGCAACCTCTCTCAATGAAAGTGCTTTTCCACAGTCTCTGCTTAGGGCTACTTGAAGCGGAAACAAATCATAGAGAAAAAACTGAGAACTCCTTTATTTTGTCAAGTTTCAAAGAGCTACTTCAAACCATATTGGATTTAGGGTTCCAAATTCATCTATCTATATAGCAGAGAACAGAGTGAAACCTAAATATAAAAACTGCTACTGTAGACGATCGCTTCAACCTAGAAGAACAAAATTTGGTGAGCCAAGTGGGATTTGTGTACTGCTCATTACCACCACGTATCATCAAGATTGGGTGAAAAAATATTTGCTGGTATTTCGGAAACTCGTAATTTCTTGGAAGCTTGGAAACCACTCTCAATGAAAGTGCTTTTGCACAGTCTCTGCTTAGGGCTACTTGAATCGAAAACAAATCATAGAGACAAAACGGAGAACTCCTTTATTTTGTCAAGTTTCAAAGAACTACTTCAAACCATGTTGGATTTAGGGTTCCAAATTCATCTATCTATATAGGAAAGAACAGAGTAAAACCTAAATATAAAAACTGCTACTGTAGACGATCGCTTCAACCTAGAAGAACAAATTTTGGTAAGCCAAGTGGGATTTGTGTACCGATCATTACCACCAAGTATGATTAAGATTGGGTGAAAAAATATTTGCTGGTAATTGGAAAACTCGTTATTTCTTAGAAGCTTGGCAACCCCTCTCAATGAAAGTGCTTTTCCACAGTCTCTGCTTAGTGCTACTTGAAGCAGAAACAAATGATAGAGACAAAACTGAGAACTCCTTTATTTTGTCAAGTTTCAAAGAGCTACTACTAACCATGTTGGATTTAGTGTTCCAAATTCATCTATCTATATAGCAGAGAACAGAGTGAAACCTAAGTATAAAAACTGCTACTGTAGACGAACGCTTCAATCTAGAAGAACAAAATTTGGTGAGCCAAGTGGGATTTGTGTACCGCTCCTTACCACCACGTATCATCAACATTGGGTGAAAAAATATTTGCTGGTATTTGAGAAACTCGTAATTTCTTGGATGCTTGGCAAACCCTTTCAATGAAAGTGCTTTTCCACAGTCTCTGCTTAGGGCTACATGAAGCGGAAACAAATCATAGAGACAAAACTGAGAACTCCTTTACTTTGTCAAGTTTCAAAGAGCTACTTCAAACCATATTGGATTTAGAGTTCCAAAATCATCTATCTATATAGGAGAGAACAGAGTGAAACCCAAATATAAAAACTGCTACTGTAAACGAACGCTTCAACCTAGAAGAACAAAATTTGGTGAGCCAAGTGGGATTTGTGTACCGATCTTCACCACCAAGTATCATCAAGATTGGGTGAAAAAATATTTGCTGGTAATTCGGAAACTCGGTATTTCTTAGAAGCTTCGCAACCCCTCTCAAAGAAAGTGCTTTTCCACAGTCTCTGCTTAGGGCTACTTGAAGCGGAAACAAATCATAGAGACAAAACAGAGAACTCCTTTATTTTGTCAAGTTTCAAAGAGCTACTACAAACCATGTTGGATTTAGAGTTCCAAATTCATCTATCTCTATAGGAGAGAACAGAGTAAAACCTAAATATAAAAACTGATACTATAGACGATCGCTTCAACCTAGAAGAACAAAATTTGGTGAGCCAAGGTGGATTTGTGTACCGCTCATTACCACCACGTATCATCAACATTGGGTGAAAAAATATTTGCTGGTATTTCAGAAACTCGTAATTTCTTGGAAGCTTGGCCACACCTTTCAATGAAAGTGCTTTTCCACAGTCTCTGCTTAGGGCTACATGAAGCGGAAACAAATCATAGAGACAAAACTGAGAACTCCTTTACTTTGTCAAGTTTCAAAGAGCTACTACAAACCATATTGGATTTAGAATTCCAAATTCATCTATCCATATAGGAGAGAACTGAGTGAAACCCAAATATAAAAACTGCTACTGTAAACGAACGCTTCAACCTAGAAGAACAAAATTTGGTGAGCCAAGTGGGATTTGTGAACTTGTCCTTACCTCCAAGTATCATCAAGATTGGGTGAAATAATATTTGCTGGTATTTTGGAAACTCGTAATTTCTTAGAAGCTTGGCAACCCCTCTCAATGAACATGCTTTTCCAAAGTCTGTGCTTAGGGATACTTGAAGAGGAAACAAACCATAGAGACAAAACTGAGAACTCCTTTATTTTGTCAAGTTTCAAAGAGCTACTACAAACCATGTTGGATTTAGATTTCCAAATTCATTGATCTATATAGGAGAGAACAGAGTGAAACCTACATTTAAAAACTTCTACTGTAAATGAACGCTTCTACCTGGAAGAAGAAATGTTGGTGAGCCAAGTTGGATTTGTGTACCGATAATTACCACCAATAGCATCAACATTGGGTGAAAAAATATTTGCTGGTATTTCGGAAACTCGTAATATTTGGAAGCTTGGCAACCCCTTTCAATGAGAGTGCTTTTCCACAGTCTCTGCTTAGGGCTCCATGAAGCGGAAACAAATCATGGAGACAAAACTGAGAACTCCTTTATTTTGTCAGGTTTCAAAGAGCTACTACAAACCATGTTGGATTTAGAGTTCCAAATTCATCTATCTATATTGCAGAGAACAGAGTGAAACCTAAATATCAAAACTGCTACTGTAGATGAACGCTTCAAACTAGAAGAACAAAATTTGGTGAGCCAAGTGGGATCTGTGTACCGATCATTACCACCAAGTATCATCAAGATTGAGTGAAAAAATATTTGCTGGTATTTCGGAAACTTGTAATTTCTTGGAAGCTTGGCAACCCCTCTCAAGGAAAGAGCTTTTCCACAGTCACTACTTAGGGCTACTTGAAGCGGAAACAAATCATAGGGACAAAACTGAGAACTCCTTTATTTTGTCAAGTTTCAAAGAGCTACTACAAACCATGTTGGATTTAGAGTTCCAAATTCATTGATCTATATAGGAGAGAACAGAGTGAAACCTACATTTAAAAACTTCTACTGTAGATGAACGCTTCTACCTGGAAGAAGAAATGTTGGTGAGCCAAGTTGGATTTATGTACCGATCATTACCACAAATAGCATCAACATTGGGTGAAAAAATATTTGCTGGTATTACGGAAACTCGTAATTTTTGGAAGCTTGGCAACCCCTTTCAATGAGAGTGCTTTTCCACAGTCTCTGCTTAGGGCTCCATGAAGCGGAAACAAATCATGGAGACAAAACTGAGAACTCCTTTATTTTGTCAGGTTTCAAAGAGCTACTACAAACCATGTTGGATTTAGAGTTCCAAATTCATCTATCTATATTGCAGAGAACAGAGTGAAACCTAAATATAAAAACTGCTACTGTAGATGAACGCTTCAACCTAGAAGAACAAAATTTGGTGAGCCAAGTGGGATTTGTGTACCGATCTTCACCACCAAGTATCATCAAGATTGGGTGAAAAAATATTTGCTCGTAATTCGAAAACTCGTTATTATTAGAAGCTTGGCAACCCCTCTCAATGAAAGTACTTTTCCACAGTCTCTGCTTCGGGCTACTTTAAGCGGAAACAAATCATAGAGACAAAACTAAGAACTCCTTTACTTTGTCAAGTTTCAAAGATCTACTTCAAATCATATTGGATTTAGGGTTCCAAATTCATCTATCTATATAGGAGAGAACAGAGTAAAACATAAATATAAAAACTGCTTCTGAAGACGATCGCTTCAACCTAGAAGAACAAAATTTGGTGAGCCAAGTGGGATTTGTGTACTGCTCATTACCACCAAGTATCATCAAGATTGGGTGAAAAAATATTTGCTGGTATTTCGGAAACTCGTAATTTCTTGGAAGCATGGCAACCTCTCTCAATGAAAGTGGTTTTCCACAGTCTCTGCTTAGGGCTACTTGAAGCGGAAACAAATCATAGAGACAAAACTGAGAACTCCTTTATTTTGTCAAGTTTCAAAGAGCTACTTCAAATCATATTGGATTTAGGGTTCCAAATTCATCTATCTATATAGCAGAGAACAGAGTGAAACCTAAATATAAAAACTGCTACTGTAGACGAACGCTTCAACCTAGAAGAACAAAATTTGGTGAGCCAAGTGGGATTTGTGTACCGATCTTCACCACCAAGTATCATCAAGATTGGGTGAAAAAATATTTGCTGGTAATTCGGAAACTCGGTATTTCTTAGAAGCTTGGCAACCCCTCTCAAGGAAAGTGCTTTTCCACAGTCTCTGCTTAGGGCTACTTGAAGCGGAAACAAATCATAGAGACAAAACAGAGAACTCCTTTATTTTGTCAAGTTTCAAAGAGCTACTACAAACCATGTTGGATTTAGATTTCCAAATTCATCTATCTCTATAGGAGAGAACAGAGTGAAACCTAAATATAAAAACTGCTACTGTAGACGATCGCTTCAACCTAGAAGAAAAAAATTTGGTGAGCCAAGTGGGATTTGTGTACTGCTCATTACCACCAAGTATCATCAAGATTGGTTGAAAAAATATTTGCTGGTAATTCGAAAACTCGTTATTTCTTAGAAGCTTGGCAACCCCTCTCAATAAAAGTGCTTTTCCACAGTCGCTGCTTAGGGCTACTTGAAGCAGAAACAAATCATAGAGACAAAACTGAGAACTCCTTTATTTTGTCAAGTTTCAAAGAGCTACTACAAACCATGTTGGATTTAGAGTTCCAAATTCATCTATCTATATGGGAGAGAACAGAGTGAAACCTAAATATAAAAACTGCTACTGTAGACGAACGCTTCAACCTAGAAGAAGAAAATTTGGTGAGCCAAGTGGGATTTGTGTACCGCTCATTACCACCACGTATCATCAACATTGGGTGAAAAAATATTTGCTGGTATTTCAGAAACTTGTAATTTCTTGGAAGCTTGGCCACACCTTTCAATGAAAGTGCTTTTCCACAGTCTCTGCTTAGGGCTACATGAAGCGGAAACAAATCATAGAGACAAAACTGAGAACTCCTTTACTTTGTCAAGTTTCAAAGAGCTACTACAAACCATATTGGATTTAGAATTCCAAATTCATCTATCCATATTGGAGAGAACAGAGTGAAACCCAAATATAAAAACTGCTACTGTAAACGAACGCTTCAACCTAGAAGAACAAAATTTGGTGAGCCAAGTGGGATTTGTGAACTTGTCCTTACCTCCAATTATCATCAAGATTGGGTGAAATAATATTTGCTGGTATTTTGGAAACTCGTAATTTCTTAGAAGCTTGGCAACCCCTCTCAATGAACATGCTTTTCCAAAGTCTGTGCTTAGGGATACTTGAAGAGGAAACAAACCATAGAGACAAAACTGAGAACTCCTTTATTTTGTCAAGTTTCAAAGAGCTACTACAAACCATGGTGGATTTAGAATTCCAAATTCATCTATCTATATATCAGAGAACAGAGTGAAACCTAAATATAAAAACTGCTACTGTAGACGAAAGCTTCAACCTAGAAGAACAAAATTTGGTGAGCCAAGTGCGATTTGTGGACTTGTCATTACCACCACGTATCATCAAGATTGGGTGAAAATATATTTGCTGGTATTTCGGAAACTCGTAATTTCTTAGAAGCTTGGCAACCACTCTCAATGAAAGTGCTTTTGCACAGTCTCTGCTTGGGGCTACTTGAAGCGGAAACAAATCATAGAGACAAAACTGAGAACTCCTTTATTTTGTCAAGTTTCAAAGAGCTACTTCAAACCATATTGGATTTAGGGTTCCAAATTCATCTATCTATATAGGAGAGAACAGAGTAAAAACTAAATATAAAAACTGCTACTGTAGACGAACGCTTTAACCTAGAATAACAAATTATGGTAAGCCAAGTGGGATTTGTGTACCGATCTTCACCACCAAGTATCATCAAGATTGGGTGAAAAAATATTTGCTGGTAATTCGAAAACTCGTTATTTCTTAGAAGCTTGGCAACCCCTCTCAATGAAAGTGCTTTTCCACAGTCTCTGTATAGGGCTACTTGAATCAGAAACAAATCATAGAGACAAAACTGAGAACTCCTTTATTTTGTCAAGTTTCAAAGAGCTACTACAAACCATGTTGGATTTAGAGTTCCAAATTCATCTATCTATATGGGAGAGAACAGAGTGAAACCTAAATATAAAAACTGCTACTGTCGACGAACACTTCAACCTAGAAGAACAAAATTTGTTGAGCCAAGTGGGATTTGCGTACTGATCATCACCACCAATTATCATCAATATTGGGTGAAAAAATAATTGCTGGTATTTCGGAAACTCGTTATTTCTTAGAAGCTTGGCAACCCCTCTCAATGAACGTGCTTTTCCACAGTCTGTGCGTAGGGCTACTTGAAGAGGAAACAAACCATAGAGACAAAACTGAGAACTCCTTTGTTTTTTCAAGTTTCAAAGAGCTACTACAAACCATGTTGGATTTAGAGTTCCAAATTCATCTATCTATATAGGAGAGAACAGAGTAAAACCTAAAAATAAAAACTGCTACTGTAGACGAATGCATCAACCTGGAAGAACAAAATTTGGTGAGCCAAGTGGTATTTGTGTACTTGTCCTTACCACCAAGTATCATCAAGATTGGGTGAAAAAATATTTGCTGGTATTTCAGAACCTCGTTATTTCTTAGAAGCTTGGCAACCCCTCTCAATGAAAGTGCTTTCCACAGTCTGTGCCAGGGCAAATTGAAGAGGAAACAAACCATAAATACAAAACTGAGAACTCCTTTATTTTGTCAAGTTTCAAAGAGCTACTACAAACCATGTTGGATTTAGTGTTCCAAATTCATCTATCTATATAGCAGAGAACAGAGTGAAACCTAAGTATAAAAACTGCTACTGTAGACGAACGCTTCAACCTAGAAGAACAAAATTTGGTGAGCCAAGTTGGATTTGTGTACCGCTCATTACCACCACGTATCATCAACATTGGGTGAAAAAATATTTGCTGGTATTTCAGAAACTCGTAATTTCTTGGAAGCTTGGCCACAGCTTTCAATGAAAGTGCTTTTCCACAGTCTCTGCTTAGGGCTACATGAAGCGGAAACAAATCATAGAGACAAAACTGAGAACTCCTTTACTTTGTCAAGTTTCAAAGAGCTACTACAAACCATATTGGATTTAGAATTCCAAATTCATCTATCTATATAGGAGAGAACAGAGTGAAACCCAAATATAAAAACTGCTACTGTAGACGAACGCTTCAACCTAGAAGAACAAAATTTGGTGAGCCAAGTGGGATTTGTGAACTTGTCCTTACCACCAAGTATCATCAAGTTTGGGTGAAATAATATTTGCTGATATTTCGGAAACTCGTAATTTCTTGGAAGCTTGGCAACCCCTCTCAATGAACATGCTTTTCCACAGTCTGTGCTTAGGGCTACTTGAAGCGGAAACAAACCATAGAGACAAAACAGAGAACTCCTTTATTTTGTCAAGTTTCAAAGAGCTACTACAAACCATGTTGGATTTAGAATTCCAAATTCATCTATCTATATAGCAGAGAACAGAGTGAAACCTAAATATAAAAACTGCTACTGTAGACGAACGCTTCAACCTAGAAGAAAAAAATTTGGTGAGCCAAGTGCGATTTGTGGACTCGTCATTACCACCACGTATCATCAAGATTGGGTGAAAATATATTTGCTGGTTTTTCGGAACTCTTAATTTCTTGGAAGTTGGCAAACACACTCAATGAAAGTGCTTTTGCACAGTCTCTGCTTGGGGCTACTTGAAGCGGAAACAAATCATAGAGACAAAACTGAGAACTCCTTTATTTTGTCAAGTTTCAAAGAGCTACTTCAAACCATATTGGATTTAGGGTTCCAAATTCATCTATCTATATGCGAGAGAACAGAGTAAAACCTAAATATAAAAACTGCTACTGTAGACGAACGCTTTAACCTAGAAGAACAAATTTTGGTAAGCCAAGTGGGATTTGTGTACCGATCTTCACCACCAAGTATCATCAAGATCGGGTGAAAAAATATTTGCTTGTAATTCGAAACTCGGTATTTCTTAGAAACTTGGAACCCCTCTCAAAGAAAGTGCTTTTCCACAGTCTCTGCTTAGGGCTACTTGAAGCGGAAACAAATCATAGAGACAAAACAGAGAACTCCTTTATTTTGTCAAGTTTCAAAGAGCTACTACAAACCATGTTGGATTTAGAGTTCCAAATTCATCTATCTATATAGGAGAGAACAGAGTAAAACATAAATATAAAAACTGCTTCTGAAGACGATCGCTTCAACCTAGAAGAACAAAATTTGGTGAGCCAAGTGGGATTTGTGTACTGCTCATTACCACCAAGTATCATCAAGATTGGGTGAAAAAATATTTGCTGGTATTTCGGAAACTCGTAATTTCTTGGAAGCATGGCAACCTCTCTCAATGAAAGTGCTTTTCCACAGTCTCTGCTTAGGGCTACTTGAAGCGGAAACAAATCATAGAGACAAAACTGAGAACTCCTTTATTTTGTCAAGTTTCAAAGAGCTACTTCAAACCATATTGGATTTAGGGTTCCAAATTCATCTATCTATATAGCAGAGAACAGAGTGAAACCTAAATATAAAAACTGCTACTGTAGACGAACGCTTCAACCTAGAAGAACAAATTTTGGTGAGCCAAGTGGGATTTGTGGACTTGTCATTACCACAACGTATCATCAAGATTGGGTGAAAAAATATTTGCTGGTATTTCGGAAACTCGTAATTTCTTGGAAGCTTGGCAACCACTCTCAATGAAAGTGCTTTTGCACAGTCTCTGCTTAGGGCTACTTGAATCGAAAACAAATCATAGAGAAAAAACTGAGAACTCCTTTATTTTGTCAAATTTCAAAGAACTACTTCAAACCATGTTGGATTTAGGGTTCCAAATTCATCTATCTATATAGGAAAGAACAGAGTAAAACCTAAATATAAAAACTGCTACTGTAGACGATCGCTTCAACCTAGAAGAACAAATTTTGGTAAGCCAAGTGGGATTTGTGTACCGATCATTACCACCAAGTATGATTAAGATTGGGTGAAAAAATATTTGCTGGTAATTGGAAAACTCGTTATTTCTTAGAAGCTTGGCAACCCCTCTCAATGAAAGTGCTTTTCCACAGTCTCTGCTTAGTGCTACTTGAAGCAGAAACAAATGATAGAGACAAAACTGAGAACTCCTTTATTTTGTCAAGTTTCAAAGAGCTACTACTAACCATGTTGGATTTAGTGTTCCAAATTCATCTATCTATATAGCAGAGAACAGAGTGAAACCTAAGTATAAAAACTGCTACTGTAGACGAACGCTTCAATCTAGAAGAACAAAATTTGGTGAGCCAAGTGGGATTTGTGTACCGCTCCTTACCACCACGTATCATCAACATTGGGTGAAAAAATATTTGCTGGTATTTGAGAAACTCGTAATTTCTTGGATGCTTGGCAAACCCATTCAATGAAAGTTCTTTTCCACAGTCTCTGCTTAGGGCTACATGAAGCGGAAACAAATCATAGAGACAAAACTGAGAACTCCTTTACTTTGTCAAGTTTCAAAGAGCTACTTCAAACCATATTGGATTTAGAGTTCCAAAATCATCTATCTATATAGGAGAGAACAGAGTGAAACCCAAATATAAAAACTGCTACTGTAAACGAACGCTTCAACCTAGAAGAACAAAATTTGGTGAGCCAAGTGGGATTTGTGTACCGATCTTCACCACCAAGTATCATCAAGATTGGGTGAAAAAATATTTGCTGGTAATTCGGAAACTCGGTATTTCTTAGAAGCTTCGCAACCCCTCTCAAAGAAAGTGCTTTTCCACAGTCTCTGCTTAGGGCTACTTGAAGCGGAAACAAATCATAGAGACAAAACAGAGAACTCCTTTATTTTGTCAAGTTTCAAAGAGCTACTACAAACCATGTTGGATTTAGAGTTCCAAATTCATCTATCTCTATAGGAGAGAACAGAGTAAAACCTAAATATAAAAACTGCTACTGTAGACGATCGCTTCAACCTAGAAGAACAAAATTTGGTGAGCCAAGTGGGATTTGTGTACTGCTCATTACCACCAAGTATCATCAAGATTGGGTGAAAGAATATTTGCTGGTAATTCGAAAACTCGTTATTTCTTAGAAGCTTGGCAACCCCTCTCAATAAAAGTGCTTTTCCACAGTCTCTGCTTAGGGCTACTTGAAGCAGAAACAAATCATAGAGACAAAACTGAGAACTCCTTTATTTTGTCAAGTTTCAAAGAGCTACTACAAACCATGTTGGATTTAGAGTTCCAAATTCATCTATCTATATGGGAGAGAACAGAGTGAAACCTAAATATAAAAACTGCTACTGTAGACGAACGCTTCAACCTAGAAGAACAAAATTTGGTGAGCCAAGTGGGATTTGTGTACCGCTCATTACCACCACGTATCATCAACATTGGGTGAAAAAATATTTGCTGGTATTTCAGAAACTTGTAATTTCTTGGAAGCTTGGCCACACCTTTCAATGAAAGTGCTTTTCCACAGTCTCTGCTTCGGGCTACATGAAGCGGAAACAAATCATAGAGACAAAACTGAGAACTCCTTTACTTTGTCAAGTTTCAAAGAGCTACTACAAACCATATTGGATTTAGAATTCCAAATTCATCTATCCATATTGGAGAGAACAGAGTGAAACCCAAATATAAAAACTGCTACTGTAAACGAACGCTTCAACCTAGAAGAACAAAATTTGGTGAGCCAAGTGGGATTTGTGAACTTGTCCTTACCTCCAATTATCATCAAGATTGGGTGAAATAATATTTGCTGGTATTTTGGAAACTCGTAATTTCTTAGAAGCTTGGCAACCCCTCTCAAAAACATGCTTTTCCAAAGTCTGTGCTTAGGGATACTTGAAGAGGAAACAAACCATAGAGACAAAACTGAGAACTCCTTTATTTTGTCAAGTTTCAAAGAGCTACTACAAACCATGGTGGATTTAGAATTCCAAATTCATCTATCTATATATCAGAGAACAGAGTGAAACCTAAATATAAAAACTGCTACTGTAGACGAACTCTTCAACCTAGAAGAACAAAATTTGGTGAGCCAAGTGCGATTTGTGGACTTGTCATTACCACCACGTATCATCAAGATTGGGTGAAAATATATTTGCTAGTATTTCGGAAACTCGTAATTTCTTAGAAGCTTGGCAACCACTCTCAATGAAAGTGCTTTTGCACAGTCTCTGCTTGGGGCTACTTGAAGCGGAAACAAATCATAGAGACAAAACTGAGAACTCCTTTATTTTGTCAAGTTTCAAAGAGCTACTACAAACCATGTTGTATTTAGATTTCCAAATTCATTGATCTATATAGGAGAGAACAGAGTGAAACCTACATTTAAAAACTTCTACTGTAGATGAACGCTTCTACCTGGAAGAAGAAATGTTGGTGAGCCAAGTTGGATTTGTGTACTTGTCCTTACCACCAAGTATCATCAAGATTGGGTGAAAAAATATTTGCTGGTATTTCAGAACCTCGTTATTTCTTAGAAGCTTGGCAACCCCTCTCAATGAAAGTGCTTTCCACAGTCTGTGCCAGGGCTAATTGAAGAGGAAACAAACCATAAATACAAAACTGAGAACTCCTTTATTTTGTCAAGTTTCAAAGAGCTACTACAAACCATGTTGGATTTAGTGTTCCAAATTCATCTATCTATATAGCAGAGAACAGAGTGAAACCTAAGTATAAAAACTGCTACTGTAGACGAACGCTTCAACCTAGAAGAACAAAATTTGGTGAGCCAAGTTGGATTTGTGTACCGCTCATTACCACCACGTATCATCAACATTGGATGAAAAAATATTTGCTGGTATTTCAGAAACTCGTAATTTCTTGGAAGCTTGGCCACAGCTTTCAATGAAAGTGCTTTTCCACAGTCTCTGCTTAGGGCTACATGAAGCGGAAACAAATCATAGAGACAAAACTGAGAACTCCTTTACTTTGTCAAGTTTCAAAGAGCTACTACAAACCATATTGGATTTAGAATTCCAAATTCATCTATCTATATAGGAGAGAACAGAGTGAAACCCAAATATAAAAACTGCTACTGTAGACGAACGCTTCAACCTAGAAGAACAAAATTTGGTGAGCCAAGTGGGATTTGTGAACTTGTCCTTACCACCAAGTATCATCAAGATTGGGTGAAATAATATTTGCTGATATTTCGGAAACTCGTAATTTCTTGGAAGCTTGGCAACCCCTCTCAATGAACATGCTTTTCCACAGTCTGTGCTTAGGGCTACTTGAAGCGGAAACAAACCATAGAGACAAAACAGAGAACTCCTTTATTTTGTCAAGTTTCAAAGAGCTACTACAAACCATGTTGGATTTAGAATTCCAAATTCATCTATCTATATAGCAGAGAACAGAGTGAAACCTAAATATAAAAACTGCTACTGTAGACGAACGCTTCAACCTAGAAGAAAAAAATTTGGTGAGCCAAGTGCGATTTGTGGACTCGTCATTACCACCACGTATCATCAAGATTGGGTGAAAATATATTTGCTGGTTTTTCGGAACTCTTAATTTCTTGGAAGTTGGCAAACACACTCAATGAAAGTGCTTTTGCACAGTCTCTGCTTGGGGCTACTTGAAGCGGAAACAAATCATAGAGACAAAACTGAGAACTCCTTTATTTTGTCAAGTTTCAAAGAGCTACTTCAAACCATATTGGATTTAGGGTTCCAAATTCATCTATCTATATGCGAGAGAACAGAGTAAAACCTAAATATAAAAACTGCTACTGTAGACGAACGCTTTAACCTAGAAGAACAAATTTTGGTAAGCCAAGTGGGATTTGTGTACCGATCTTCACCACCAAGTATCATCAAGATCGGGTGAAAAAATATTTGCTTGTAATTCGAAACTCGGTATTTCTTAGAAACTTGGAACCCCTCTCAAAGAAAGTGCTTTTCCACAGTCTCTGCTTAGGGCTACTTGAAGCGGAAACAAATCATAGAGACAAAACAGAGAACTCCTTTATTTTGTCAAGTTTCAAAGAGCTACTACAAACCATGTTGGATTTAGAGTTCCAAATTCATCTATCTATATAGGAGAGAACAGAGTAAAACATAAATATAAAAACTGCTTCTGAAGACGATCGCTTCAACCTAGAAGAACAAAATTTGGTGAGCCAAGTGGGATTTGTGTACTGCTCATTACCACCAAGTATCATCAAGATTGGGTGAAAAAATATTTGCTGGTATTTCGGAAACTCGTAATTTCTTGGAAGCATGGCAACCTCTCTCAATGAAAGTGCTTTTCCACAGTCTCTGCTTAGGGCTACTTGAAGCGGAAACAAATCATAGAGACAAAACTGAGAACTCCTTTATTTTGTCAAGTTTCAAAGAGCTACTTCAAACCATATTGGATTTAGGGTTCCAAATTCATCTATCTATATAGCAGAGAACAGAGTGAAACCTAAATATAAAAACTGCTACTGTAGACGAACGCTTCAACCTAGAAGAACAAATTTTGGTGAGCCAAGTGGGATTTGTGGACTTGTCATTACCACAACGTATCATCAAGATTGGGTGAAAAAATATTTGCTGGTATTTCGGAAACTCGTAATTTCTTGGAAGCTTGGCAACCACTCTCAATGAAAGTGCTTTTGCACAGTCTCTGCTTAGGGCTACTTGAATCGAAAACAAATCATAGAGAAAAAACTGAGAACTCCTTTATTTTGTCAAGTTTCAAAGAACTACTTCAAACCATGTTGGATTTAGGGTTCCAAATTCATCTATCTATATAGGAAAGAACAGAGTAAAACCTAAATATAAAAACTGCTACTGTAGACGATCGCTTCAACCTAGAAGAACAAATTTTGGTAAGCCAAGTGGGATTTGTGTACCGATCATTACCACCAAGTATGATTAAGATTGGGTGAAAAAATATTTGCTGGTAATTGGAAAACTCGTTATTTCTTAGAAGCTTGGCAACCCCTCTCAATGAAAGTGCTTTTCCACAGTCTCTGCTTAGTGCTACTTGAAGCAGAAACAAATGATAGAGACAAAACTGAGAACTCCTTTATTTTGTCAAGTTTCAAAGAGCTACTACTAACCATGTTGGATTTAGTGTTCCAAATTCATCTATCTATATAGCAGAGAACAGAGTGAAACCTAAGTATAAAAACTGCTACTGTAGACGAACGCTTCAATCTAGAAGAACAAAATTTGGTGAGCCAAGTGGGATTTGTGTACCGCTCCTTACCACCACGTATCATCAACATTGGGTGAAAAAATATTTGCTGGTATTTGAGAAACTCGTAATTTCTTGGATGCTTGGCAAACCCATTCAATGAAAGTTCTTTTCCACAGTCTCTGCTTAGGGCTACATGAAGCGGAAACAAATCATAGAGACAAAACTGAGAACTCCTTTACTTTGTCAAGTTTCAAAGAGCTACTTCAAACCATATTGGATTTAGAGTTCCAAAATCATCTATCTATATAGGAGAGAACAGAGTGAAACCCAAATATAAAAACTGCTACTGTAAACGAACGCTTCAACCTAGAAGAACAAAATTTGGTGAGCCAAGTGGGATTTGTGTACCGATCTTCACCACCAAGTATCATCAAGATTGGGTGAAAAAATATTTGCTGGTAATTCGGAAACTCGGTATTTCTTAGAAGCTTCGCAACCCCTCTCAAAGAAAGTGCTTTTCCACAGTCTCTGCTTAGGGCTACTTGAAGCGGAAACAAATCATAGAGACAAAACAGAGAACTCCTTTATTTTGTCAAGTTTCAAAGAGCTACTACAAACCATGTTGGATTTAGAGTTCCAAATTCATCTATCTCTATAGGAGAGAACAGAGTAAAACCTAAATATAAAAACTGCTACTGTAGACGATCGCTTCAACCTAGAAGAACAAAATTTGGTGAGCCAAGTGGGATTTGTGTACTGCTCATTACCACCAAGTATCATCAAGATTGGGTGAAAGAATATTTGCTGGTAATTCGAAAACTCGTTATTTCTTAGAAGCATGGCAACCTCTCTCAATAAACGTGCTTTTCCACAGTCTCTGCTTAGGGCTACTTGAAGCAGAAACAAATCATAGAGACAAAACTGAGAACTCCTTTATTTTGTCAAGTTTCAAAGAGCTACTACAAACCATGTTGGATTTAGAGTTCCAAATTCATCTATCTATATGGGAGAGAACAGAGTGAAACCTAAATATAAAAACTGCTACTGTAGACGAACGCTTCAACCTAGAAGAACAAAATTTGGTGAGCCAAGTGGGATTTGTGTACCGCTCATTACCACCACGTATCATCAACATTGGGTGAAAAAATATTTGCTGGTATTTCAGAAACTTGTAATTTCTTGGAAGCTTGGCCACACCTTTCAATGAAAGTGCTTTTCCACAGTCTCTGCTTCGGGCTACATGAAGCGGAAACAAATCATAGAGACAAAACTGAGAACTCCTTTACTTTGTCAAGTTTCAAAGAGCTACTACAAACCATATTGGATTTAGAATTCCAAATTCATCTATCCATATTGGAGAGAACAGAGTGAAACCCAAATATAAAAACTGCTACTGTAAACGAACGCTTCAACCTAGAAGAACAAAATTTGGTGAGCCAAGTGGGATTTGTGAACTTGTCCTTACCTCCAATTATCATCAAGATTGGGTGAAATAATATTTGCTGGTATTTTGGAAACTCGTAATTTCTTAGAAGCTTGGCAACCCCTCTCAAAAACATGCTTTTCCAAAGTCTGTGCTTAGGGATACTTGAAGAGGAAACAAACCATAGAGACAAAACTGAGAACTCCTTTATTTTGTCAAGTTTCAAAGAGCTACTACAAACCATGGTGGATTTAGAATTCCAAATTCATCTATCTATATATCAGAGAACAGAGTGAAACCTAAATATAAAAACTGCTACTGTAGACGAACTCTTCAACCTAGAAGAACAAAATTTGGTGAGCCAAGTGCGATTTGTGGACTTGTCATTACCACCACGTATCATCAAGATTGGGTGAAAATATATTTGCTGGTATTTCGGAAACTCGTAATTTCTTAGAAGCTTGGCAACCACTCTCAATGAAAGTGCTTTTGCACAGTCTCTGCTTGGGGCTACTTGAAGCGGAAACAAATCATAGAGACAAAACTGAGAACTCCTTTATTTTGTCAAGTTTCAAAGAGCTACTACAAACCATGTTGTATTTAGATTTCCAAATTCATTGATCTATATAGGAGAGAACAGAGTGAAACCTACATTTAAAAACTTCTACTGTAGATGAACGCTTCTACCTGGAAGAAGAAATGTTGGTGAGCCAAGTTGGATTTGTGTACCGATCATTACCACCAATAGCATCAACATTGGGTGAAAAAATATTTGCTGGTATTTCGGAAACTCGTAATATTTGGAAGCTTGGCAACCCCTTTCAATGAGAGTGCTTTTCCACAGTCTCTGCTTAGGGCTCCATGAAGCGGAAACAAATCATGGAGACAAAACTGAGAACTCCTTTATTTTGTCAGGTTTCAAAGAGCTACTACAAACCATGTTGGATTTAGAGTTCCAAATTCATCTATCTATATTGCAGAGAACAGAGTGAAACCTAAATATCAAAACTGCTACTGTAGATGAACGCTTCAAACTAGAAGAACAAAATTTGGTGAGCCAAGTGGGAACTGTGTACCGATCATTACCACCAAGTATCATCAAGATTGAGTGAAAAAATATTTGCTGGTATTTCGGAAACTTGTAATTTCTTGGAAGCTTGGCAACCCCTCTCAAGGAAAGAGCTTTTCCACAGTCACTACTTAGGGCTACTTGAAGCGGAAACAAATCATAGGGACAAAACTGAGAACTCCTTTATTTTGTCAAGTTTCAAAGAGCTACTACAAACCATGTTGGATTTAGAGTTCCAAATTCATTGATCTATATAGGAGAGAACAGAGTGAAACCTACATTTAAAAACTTCTACTGTAGATGAACGCTTCTACCTGGAAGAAGAAATGTTGGTGAGCCAAGTTGGATTTATGTACCGATCATTACCACCAATAGCATCAACATTGGGTGAAAAAATATTTGCTGGTATTTCGGAAACTCGTAATTTTTGGAAGCTTGGCAACCCCTTTCAATGAGAGTGCTTTTCCACAGTCTCTGCTTAGGGCTCCATAAAGCGGAAACAAATCATGGAGACAAAACTGAGAACTCCTTTATTTTGTCAGGTTTCAAAGAGCTACTACAAACCATGTTGGATTTAGAGTTCCAAATTCATCTATCTATATTGCAGAGAACAGAGTGAAACCTAAATATAAAAACTGCTACTGTAGATGAATGCTTCAACCTAGAAGAACAAAATTTGGTGAGCCAAGTGGGATTTGTGTACCGATCTTCACCACCAAGTATCATCAAGATTGGGTGAAAAAATATTTGCTCGTAATTCGAAAACTCGTTATTATTAGAAGCTTGGCAACCCCTCTCAATGAAAGTACTTTTCCACAGTCTCTGCTTCGGGCTACTTTAAGCGGAAACAAATCATAGAGACAAAACTAAGAACTCCTTTACTTTGTCAAGTTTCAAAGAGCTACTACAAACCATATTGGATTTAGAGTTCCAAATTCATCTATCTATATAGGAGAGAACAGAGTGAAAACCAAATATAAAAACTGCTACTGTAAACGAACGCTTCAACCTAGAAGAACAAAATTTGGTGAGCCAAGTGGGATTTGTGTACCGATCTTCACCACCAAGTATCATCAAGATTGGGTGAAAAAATATTTGCTTGTAATTCGAAACTCGGTATTTCTTAGAAACTTGGCAACCCCTCTCAAAGAAAGTCTTTTCCACAGTCTCTGCTTAGGGCTACTTGAAGCGGAAACAAATCATAGAGACAAAACAGAGAACTCCTTTATTTTGTCAAGTTTCAAAGAGCTACTACAAACCATGTTGGATTTAGAGTTCCAAATTCATCTATCTCTATAGGAGAGAACAGAGTAAAACCTAAATATAAAAACTGCTACTGTAGACGATCGCTTCAACCTAGAAGAACAAAATTTGGTGAGCCAAGTGGGATTTGTGTACTGCTCATTACCACCAAGTATCATCAAGATTGGGTGAAAGAATATTTGCTGGTAATTCGAAAACTCGTTATTTCTTAGAAGCTTGGCAACCCCTCTCAATAAAAGTGCTTTTCCACAGTCTCTGCTTAGGGCTACTTGAAGCAGAAACAAATCATAGAGACAAAACTGAGAACTCCTTTATTTTGTCAAGTTTCAAAGAGCTACTACAAACCATGTTGGATTTAGAGTTCCAAATTCATCTATCTATATGGGAGAGAACAGAGTGAAACCTAAATATAAAAACTGCTACTGTAGACGAACGCTTCAACCTAGAAGAACAAAATTTGGTGAGCCAAGTGGGATTTGTGTACCGCTCATTACCACCACGTATCATCAACATTGGGTGAAAAAATATTTGCTGGTATTTCAGAAACTTGTAATTTCTTGGAAGCTTGGCCACACCTTTCAATGAAAGTGCTTTTCCACAGTCTCTGCTTAGGGCTACATGAAGCGGAAACAAATCATAGAGACAAAACTGAGAACTCCTTTACTTTGTCAAGTTTCAAAGAGCTACTACAAACCATATTGGATTTAGAATTCCAAATTCATCTATCCATATTGGAGAGAACAGAGTGAAACCCAAATATAAAAACTGCTACTGTAAACGAACGCTTCAACCTAGAAGAACAAAATTTGGTGAGCCAAGTGGGATTTGTGAACTTGTCCTTACCTCCAATTATCATCAAGATTGGGTGAAATAATATTTGCTGGTATTTTGGAAACTCGTAATTTCTTAGAAGCTTGGCAACCCCTCTCAAAAACATGCTTTTCCAAAGTCTGTGCTTAGGGATACTTGAAGAGGAAACAAACCATAGAGACAAAACTGAGAACTCCTTTATTTTGTCAAGTTTCAAAGAGCTACTACAAACCATGGTGGATTTAGAATTCCAAATTCATCTATCTATATATCAGAGAACAGAGTGAAACCTAAATATAAAAACTGCTACTGTAGACGAACTCTTCAACCTAGAAGAACAAAATTTGGTGAGCCAAGTGCGATTTGTGGACTTGTCATTACCACCACGTATCATCAAGATTGGGTGAAAATATATTTGCTGGTATTTCGGAAACTCGTAATTTCTTAGAAGCTTGGCAACCACTCTCAATGAAAGTGCTTTTGCACAGTCTCTGCTTGGGGCTACTTGAAGCGGAAACAAATCATAGAGACAAAACTGAGAACTCCTTTATTTTGTCAAGTTTCAAAGAGCTACTACAAACCATGTTGTATTTAGATTTCCAAATTCATTGATCTATATAGGAGAGAACAGAGTGAAACCTACATTTAAAAACTTCTACTGTAGATGAACGCTTCTACCTGGAAGAAGAAATGTTGGTGAGCCAAGTTGGATTTGTGTACCGATCATTACCACCAATAGCATCAACATTGGGTGAAAAAATATTTGCTGGTATTTCGGAAACTCGTAATATTTGGAAGCTTGGCAACCCCTTTCAATGAGAGTGCTTTTCCACAGTCTCTGCTTAGGGCTCCATGAAGCGGAAACAAATCATGGAGACAAAACTGAGAACTCCTTTATTTTGTCAGGTTTCAAAGAGCTACTACAAACCATGTTGGATTTAGAGTTCCAAATTCATCTATCTATATTGCAGAGAACAGAGTGAAACCTAAATATCAAAACTGCTACTGTAGATGAACGCTTCAAACTAGAAGAACAAAATTTGGTGAGCCAAGTGGGATCTGTGTACCGATCATTACCACCAAGTATCATCAAGATTGAGTGAAAAAATATTTGCTGGTATTTCGGAAACTTGTAATTTCTTGGAAGCTTGGCAACCCCTCTCAAGGAAAGAGCTTTTCCACAGTCACTACTTAGGGCTACTTGAAGCGGAAACAAATCATAGGGACAAAACTGAGAACTCCTTTATTTTGTCAAGTTTCAAAGAGCTACTACAAACCATGTTGGATTTAGAGTTCCAAATTCATTGATCTATATAGGAGAGAACAGAGTGAAACCTACATTTAAAAACTTCTACTGTAGATGAACGCTTCTACCTGGAAGAAGAAATGTTGGTGAGCCAAGTTGGATTTATGTACCGATCATTACCACCAATAGCATCAACATTGGGTGAAAAAATATTTGCTGGTATTTCGGAAACTCGTAATTTTTGGAAGCTTGGCAACCCCTTTCAATGAGAGTGCTTTTCACAGTCTCTGCTTAGGGCTCCATGAAGCGGAAACAAATCATGGAGACAAAACTGAGAACTCCTTTATTTTGTCAGGTTTCAAAGAGCTACTACAAACCATGTTAGATTTAGAGTTCCAAATTCATCTATCTATATTGCAGAGAACAGAGTGAAACCTAAATATAAAAACTGCTACTGTAGATGAATGCTTCAACCTAGAAGAACAAAATTTGGTGAGCCAAGTGGGATTTGTGTACCGATCTTCACCACCAAGTATCATCAAGATTGGGTGAAAAAATATTTGCTCGTAATTCGAAAACTCGTTATTATTAGAAGCTTGGCAACCCCTCTCAATGAAAGTACTTTTCCACAGTCTCTGCTTCGGGCTACTTTAAGCGGAAACAAATCATAGAGACAAAACTAAGAACTCCTTTACTTTGTCAAGTTTCAAAGAGCTACTACAAACCATATTGGATTTAGAGTTCCAAATTCATCTATCTATATAGGAGAGAACAGAGTGAAAACCAAATATAAAAACTGCTACTGTAAACGAACGCTTCAACCTAGAAGAACAAAATTTGGTGAGCCAAGTGGGATTTGTGTACCGATCTTCACCACCAAGTATCATCAAGATTGGGTGAAAAAATATTTGCTTGTAATTCGAAACTCGGAATTTCTTAGAAACTTGGCAACCCCTCTCAAAGAAAGTCTTTTCCACAGTCTCTGCTTAGGGCTACTTGAAGCGGAAACAAATCATAGAGACAAAACAGAGAACTCCTTTATTTTGTCAAGTTTCAAAGAGCTACTACAAACCATGTTGGATTTAGAGTTCCAAATTCATCTATCTATATAGGAGAGAACAGAGTAAAACATAAATATAAAAACTGCTTCTGAAGACGATCGCTTCAACCTAGAAGAACAAAATTTGGTGAGCCAAGTGGGATTTGTGTACTGCTCATTACCACCAAGTATCATCAAGATTGGGTGAAAAAATATTTGCTGGTATTTCGGAAACTCGTAATTTCTTGGAAGCATGGCAACCTCTCTCAATGAAAGTGCTTTTCCACAGTCTCTGCTTAGGGCTACTTGAAGCGGAAACAAATCATAGAGACAAAACTGAGAACTCCTTTATTTTGTCAAGTTTCAAAGAGCTACTTCAAACCATATTGGATTTAGGGTTCCAAATTCATCTATCTATATAGCAGAGAACAGAGTGAAACCTAAATATAAAAACTGCTACTGTAGACGAACGCTTCAACCTAGAAGAACAAATTTTGGTGAGCCAAGTGGGATTTGTGGACTTGTCATTACCACAACGTATCATCAAGATTGGGTGAAAAAATATTTGCTGGTATTTCGGAAACTCGTAATTTCTTGGAAGCTTGGCAACCACTCTCAATGAAAGTGCTTTTGCACAGTCTCTGCTTAGGGCTACTTGAATCGAAAACAAATCATAGAGAAAAAACTGAGAACTCCTTTATTTTGTCAAGTTTCAAAGAACTACTTCAAACCATGTTGGATTTAGGGTTCCAAATTCATCTATCTATATAGGAAAGAACAGAGTAAAACCTAAATATAAAAACTGCTACTGTAGACGATCGCTTCAACCTAGAAGAACAAATTTTGGTAAGCCAAGTGGGATTTGTGTACCGATCATTACCACCAAGTATGATTAAGATTGGGTGAAAAAATATTTGCTGGTAATTGGAAAACTCGTTATTTCTTAGAAGCTTGGCAACCCCTCTCAATGAAAGTGCTTTTCCACAGTCTCTGCTTAGTGCTACTTGAAGCAGAAACAAATGATAGAGACAAAACTGAGAACTCCTTTATTTTGTCAAGTTTCAAAGAGCTACTACTAACCATGTTGGATTTAGTGTTCCAAATTCATCTATCTATATAGCAGAGAACAGAGTGAAACCTAAGTATAAAAACTGCTACTGTAGACGAACGCTTCAATCTAGAAGAACAAAATTTGGTGAGCCAAGTGGGATTTGTGTACCGCTCCTTACCACCACGTATCATCAACATTGGGTGAAAAAATATTTGCTGGTATTTGAGAAACTCGTAATTTCTTGGATGCTTGGCAAACCCATTCAATGAAAGTTCTTTTCCACAGTCTCTGCTTAGGGCTACATGAAGCGGAAACAAATCATAGAGACAAAACTGAGAACTCCTTTACTTTGTCAAGTTTCAAAGAGCTACTTCAAACCATATTGGATTTAGAGTTCCAAAATCATCTATCTATATAGGAGAGAACAGAGTGAAACCCAAATATAAAAACTGCTACTGTAAACGAACGCTTCAACCTAGAAGAACAAAATTTGGTGAGCCAAGTGGGATTTGTGTACCGATCTTCACCACCAAGTATCATCAAGATTGGGTGAAAAAATATTTGCTGGTAATTCGGAAACTCGGTATTTCTTAGAAGCTTCGCAACCCCTCTCAAAGAAAGTGCTTTTCCACAGTCTCTGCTTAGGGCTACTTGAAGCGGAAACAAATCATAGAGACAAAACAGAGAACTCCTTTATTTTGTCAAGTTTCAAAGAGCTACTACAAACCATGTTGGATTTAGAGTTCCAAATTCATCTATCTCTATAGGAGAGAACAGAGTAAAACCTAAATATAAAAACTGCTACTGTAGACGATCGCTTCAACCTAGAAGAACAAAATTTGGTGAGCCAAGTGGGATTTGTGTACTGCTCATTACCACCAAGTATCATCAAGATTGGGTGAAAGAATATTTGCTGGTAATTCGAAAACTCGTTATTTCTTAGAAGCTTGGCAACCCCTCTCAATAAAAGTGCTTTTCCACAGTCTCTGCTTAGGGCTACTTGAAGCAGAAACAAATCATAGAGACAAAACTGAGAACTCCTTTATTTTGTCAAGTTTCAAAGAGCTACTACAAACCATGTTGGATTTAGAGTTCCAAATTCATCTATCTATATGGGAGAGAACAGAGTGAAACCTAAATATAAAAACTGCTACTGTAGACGAACGCTTCAACCTAGAAGAACAAAATTTGGTGAGCCAAGTGGGATTTGTGTACCGCTCATTACCACCACGTATCATCAACATTGGGTGAAAAAATATTTGCTGGTATTTCAGAAACTTGTAATTTCTTGGAAGCTTGGCCACACCTTTCAATGAAAGTGCTTTTCCACAGTCTCTGCTTAGGGCTACATGAAGCGGAAACAAATCATAGAGACAAAACTGAGAACTCCTTTACTTTGTCAAGTTTCAAAGAGCTACTACAAACCATATTGGATTTAGAATTCCAAATTCATCTATCCATATTGGAGAGAACAGAGTGAAACCCAAATATAAAAACTGCTACTGTAAACGAACGCTTCAACCTAGAAGAACAAAATTTGGTGAGCCAAGTGGGATTTGTGAACTTGTCCTTACCTCCAATTATCATCAAGATTGGGTGAAATAATATTTGCTGGTATTTTGGAAACTCGTAATTTCTTAGAAGCTTGGCAACCCCTCTCAAAAACATGCTTTTCCAAAGTCTGTGCTTAGGGATACTTGAAGAGGAAACAAACCATAGAGACAAAACTGAGAACTCCTTTATTTTGTCAAGTTTCAAAGAGCTACTACAAACCATGGTGGATTTAGAATTCCAAATTCATCTATCTATATATCAGAGAACAGAGTGAAACCTAAATATAAAAACTGCTACTGTAGACGAACTCTTCAACCTAGAAGAACAAAATTTGGTGAGCCAAGTGCGATTTGTGGACTTGTCATTACCACCACGTATCATCAAGATTGGGTGAAAATATATTTGCTGGTATTTCGGAAACTCGTAATTTCTTAGAAGCTTGGCAACCACTCTCAATGAAAGTGCTTTTGCACAGTCTCTGCTTGGGGCTACTTGAAGCGGAAACAAATCATAGAGACAAAACTGAGAACTCCTTTATTTTGTCAAGTTTCAAAGAGCTACTACAAACCATGTTGTATTTAGATTTCCAAATTCATTGATCTATATAGGAGAGAACAGAGTGAAACCTACATTTAAAAACTTCTACTGTAGATGAACGCTTCTACCTGGAAGAAGAAATGTTGGTGAGCCAAGTTGGATTTGTGTACCGATCATTACCACCAATAGCATCAACATTGGGTGAAAAAATATTTGCTGGTATTTCGGAAACTCGTAATATTTGGAAGCTTGGCAACCCCTTTCAATGAGAGTGCTTTTCCACAGTCTCTGCTTAGGGCTCCATGAAGCGGAAACAAATCATGGAGACAAAACTGAGAACTCCTTTATTTTGTCAGGTTTCAAAGAGCTACTACAAACCATGTTGGATTTAGAGTTCCAAATTCATCTATCTATATTGCAGAGAACAGAGTGAAACCTAAATATCAAAACTGCTACTGTAGATGAACGCTTCAAACTAGAAGAACAAAATTTGGTGAGCCAAGTGGGATCTGTGTACCGATCATTACCACCAAGTATCATCAAGATTGAGTGAAAAAATATTTGCTGGTATTTCGGAAACTTGTAATTTCTTGGAAGCTTGGCAACCCCTCTCAAGGAAAGAGCTTTTCCACAGTCACTACTTAGGGCTACTTGAAGCGGAAACAAATCATAGGGACAAAACTGAGAACTCCTTTATTTTGTCAAGTTTCAAAGAGCTACTACAAACCATGTTGGATTTAGAGTTCCAAATTCATTGATCTATATAGGAGAGAACAGAGTGAAACCTACATTTAAAAACTTCTACTGTAGATGAACGCTTCTACCTGGAAGAAGAAATGTTGGTGAGCCAAGTTGGATTTATGTACCGATCATTACCACCAATAGCATCAACATTGGGTGAAAAAATATTTGCTGGTATTTCGGAAACTCGTAATTTTTGGAAGCTTGGCAACCCCTTTCAATGAGAGTGCTTTTCCACAGTCTCTGCTTAGGGCTCCATGAAGCGGAAACAAATCATGGAGACAAAACTGAGAACTCCTTTATTTTGTCAGGTTTCAAAGAGCTACTACAAACCATGTTGGATTTAGAGTTCCAAATTCATCTATCTATATTGCAGAGAACAGAGTGAAACCTAAATATAAAAACTGCTACTGTAGATGAATGCTTCAACCTAGAAGAACAAAATTTGGTGAGCCAAGTGGGATTTGTGTACCGATCTTCACCACCAAGTATCATCAAGATTGGGTGAAAAAATATTTGCTCGTAATTCGAAAACTCGTTATTATTAGAAGCTTGGCAACCCCTCTCAATGAAAGTACTTTTCCACAGTCTCTGCTTCGGGCTACTTTAAGCGGAAACAAATCATAGAGACAAAACTAAGAACTCCTTTACTTTGTCAAGTTTCAAAGAGCTACTACAAACCATGTTGGATTTAGAGTTCCAAATTCATCTATCTATATGGGAGAGAACAGAGTGAAACCTAAATATAAAAACTGCTACTGTAGACGAACGCTTCAACCTAGAAGAACAAAATTTGGTGAGCCAAGTGGGATTTGTGTACCGCTCATTACCACCACGTATCATCAACATTGGGTGAAAAAATATTTGCTGGTATTTCAGAAACTTGTAATTTCTTGGAAGCTTGGCCACACCTTTCAATGAAAGTGCTTTTCCACAGTCTCTGCTTAGGGCTACATGAAGCGGAAACAAATCATAGAGACAAAACTGAGAACTCCTTTACTTTGTCAAGTTTCATAGAGCTACTACAAACCATATTGGATTTAGAATTCCAAATTCATCTATCCATATTGGAGAGAACAGAGTGAAACCCAAATATAAAAACTGCTACTGTAAACGAACGCTTCAACCTAGAAGAACAAAATTTGGTGAGCCAAGTGGGATTTGTGAACTTGTCCTTACCTCCAATTATCATCAAGATTGGGTGAAATAATATTTGCTGGTATTTTGGAAACTCGTAATTTCTTAGAAGCTTGGCAACCCCTCTCAAAAACATGCTTTTCCAAAGTCTGTGCTTAGGGATACTTGAAGAGGAAACAAACCATAGAGACAAAACTGAGAACTCCTTTATTTTGTCAAGTTTCAAAGAGCTACTACAAACCATGGTGGATTTAGAATTCCAAATTCATCTATCTATATATCAGAGAACAGAGTGAAACCTAAATATAAAAACTGCTACTGTAGACGAACTCTTCAACCTAGAAGAACAAAATTTGGTGAGCCAAGTGCGATTTGTGGACTTGTCATTACCACCACGTATCATCAAGATTGGGTGAAAATATATTTGCTGGTATTTCGGAAACTCGTAATTTCTTAGAAGCTTGGCAACCACTCTCAATGAAAGTGCTTTTGCACAGTCTCTGCTTGGGGCTACTTGAAGCGGAAACAAATCATAGAGACAAAACTGAGAACTCCTTTATTTTGTCAAGTTTCAAAGAGCTACTACAAACCATGTTGTATTTAGATTTCCAAATTCATTGATCTATATAGGAGAGAACAGAGTGAAACCTACATTTAAAAACTTCTACTGTAGATGAACGCTTCTACCTGGAAGAAGAAATGTTGGTGAGCCAAGTTGGATTTGTGTACCGATCATTACCACCAATAGCATCAACATTGGGTGAAAAAATATTTGCTGGTATTTCGGAAACTCGTAATATTTGGAAGCTTGGCAACCCCTTTCAATGAGAGTGCTTTTCCACAGTCTCTGCTTAGGGCTCCATGAAGCGGAAACAAATCATGGAGACAAAACTGAGAACTCCTTTATTTTGTCAGGTTTCAAAGAGCTACTACAAACCATGTTGGATTTAGAGTTCCAAATTCATCTATCTATATTGCAGAGAACAGAGTGAAACCTAAATATCAAAACTGCTACTGTAGATGAACGCTTCAAACTAGAAGAACAAAATTTGGTGAGCCAAGTGGGATCTGTGTACCGATCATTACCACCAAGTATCATCAAGATTGAGTGAAAAAATATTTGCTGGTATTTCGGAAACTTGTAATTTCTTGGAAGCTTGGCAACCCCTCTCAAGGAAAGAGCTTTTCCACAGTCACTACTTAGGGCTACTTGAAGCGGAAACAAATCATAGGGACAAAACTGAGAACTCCTTTATTTTGTCAAGTTTCAAAGAGCTACTACAAACCATGTTGGATTTAGAGTTCCAAATTCATTGATCTATATAGGAGAGAACAGAGTGAAACCTACATTTAAAAACTTCTACTGTAGATGAACGCTTCTACCTGGAAGAAGAAATGTTGGTGAGCCAAGTTGGATTTATGTACCGATCATTACCACCAATAGCATCAACATTGGGTGAAAAAATATTTGCTGGTATTTCGGAAACTCGTAATTTTTGGAAGCTTGGCAACCCCTTTCAATGAGAGTGCTTTTCCACAGTCTCTGCTTAGGGCTCCAGAAGCGGAAACAAATCATGGAGACAAAACTGAGAACTCCTTTATTTTGTCAGGTTTCAAAGAGCTACTACAAACCATGTTGGATTTAGAGTTCCAAATTCATCTATCTATATTGCAGAGAACAGAGTGAAACCTAAATATAAAAACTGCTACTGTAGATGAATGCTTCAACCTAGAAGAACAAAATTTGGTGAGCCAAGTGGGATTTGTGTACCGATCTTCACCACCAAGTATCATCAAGATTGGGTGAAAAAATATTTGCTCGTAATTCGAAAACTCGTTATTATTAGAAGCTTGGCAACCCCTCTCAATGAAAGTACTTTTCCACAGTCTCTGCTTCGGGCTACTTTAAGCGGAAACAAATCATAGAGACAAAACTAAGAACTCCTTTACTTTGTCAAGTTTCAAAGAGCTACTACAAACCATATTGGATTTAGAGTTCCAAATTCATCTATCTATATAGGAGAGAACAGAGTGAAAACCAAATATAAAAACTGCTACTGTAAACGAACGCTTCAACCTAGAAGAACAAAATTTGGTGAGCCAAGTGGGATTTGTGTACCGATCTTCACCACCAAGTATCATCAAGATTGGGTGAAAAAATATTTGCTTGTAATTCGAAACTCGGTATTTCTTAGAAACTTGGCAACCCCTCTCAAAGAAAGTCTTTTCCACAGTCTCTGCTTAGGGCTACTTGAAGCGGAAACAAATCATAGAGACAAAACAGAGAACTCCTTTATTTTGTCAAGTTTCAAAGAGCTACTACAAACCATGTTGGATTTAGAGTTCCAAATTCATCTATCTCTATAGGAGAGAACAGAGTAAAACCTAAATATAAAAACTGCTACTGTAGACGATCGCTTCAACCTAGAAGAACAAAATTTGGTGAGCCAAGGGGGATTTGTGTACTGCTCATTACCACCAAGTATCATCAAGATTGGGTGAAAAAATATTTGCTGGTATTTCGGAAACTCGTAATTTCTTGGAAGCATGGCAACCACTCTCAATGAAAGTGCTTTTCCACAGTCTCTGCTTAGGGCTACTTGAAGCGGAAACAAATCATAGAGACAAAACTGAGAACTCCTTTATTTTGTCAAGTTTCAAAGAGCTACTTCAAATCATATTGGATTTAGGGTTCCAAATTCATCTATCTATATAGCAGAGAACAGAGTGAAACCTAAATATAAAAACTGCTACTGTAGACGAATGCTTCAACCTAGAAGAACAAAATTTGGTGAGCCAAGTGGGATTTGTGGACTTGTCATTACCACCACGTATCATCAAGATTGGGTGAAAAAATATTTGCTGGTATTTCGGAAACTCGTAATTTCTTGGAACCATGGCAACCACTCTCAATGAAAGTGCTTTTGCACAGTCTCTGCTTAGGGCTACTTGAATCGAAAACAAATCATAGAGACAAAACTGAGAACTCCTTTATTTTGTCAAGTTTCAAAGAACTACTTCAAACCATGTTGGATTTAGGGTTCCAAATTCATCTATCTATATAGGAAAGAACAGAGTAAAAAATAAATATAAAAACTGCTACTGTAGACGATCGCTTCAACCTAGAAGAACAAATTTTTGTAAGCCAAGTGGGATTTGTGTACCGATCATTACCACCAGGTATCATTAAGATTGGGTGAAAAAATATTTGCCTGTAATTGGAAAACTCGTTATTTCTTAGAAGCTTGGCAACCCCTCTCAATGAAAGTGCTTTTCCACAGTCTCTGCTTAGTGCTACTTGAAGCAGAAACAAATGATAGAGACAAAACTGAGAACTCCTTTATTTTGTCAAGTTTCAAAGAGCTACTACAAACCATGTTGGATTTAGTGTTCCAAATTCATCTATCTATATAGCAGAGAACAGAGTGAAACCTAAGTATAAAAACTGCTACTGTAGACGAACGCTTCAATCTAGAAGAACAAAATTTGGTGAGCCAAGTGGGATTTGTGTACCGCTCCTTACCACCACGTATCATCAACATTGGGTGAAAAATTATTTGCTGGTATTTCAGAAACTCGTATTTTCTTGGATGCTTGGCAACCCCTTTCAATGGAAGTGCTTTTCCACAGTCTCTGCTTAGGGCTACATGAAGCGGAAACAAATCATAGAGACAAAACTGAGAACTCCTTTACTTTGTCAAGTTTCAAAGAGCTACTTCAAACCATATTGGATTTAGAGTTCCAAATTCATCTATCTATATAGGAGAGAACGGAGTGAAACCCAAATATAAAAACTGCTACTGTAAACGAACGCTTCAACCTAGAAGAACAAAATTTGGTGAGCCAAGTGGGATTTGTGTACCGATCTTCACCACCAAGTATCATCAAGATTGGGTGAGAAAATATTTGCTGGTAATTCGGAAACTCGGTATTTCTTAGAAGCTTGGCAACCCCTCTCAAAGAAAGTGCTTTTCCAAAGTCTCTGCTTAGGGCTACTTGAAGCGGAAACAAATCATAGAGACAAAACAGAGAACTCCTTTATTTTGTCAAGTTTCAAAGAGCTACTACAAACCATGTTGGATTTAGAGTTCCAATTCATCTATCTCTATAGGAGAGAACAGAGTGAAACCCAAATATAAAAACTGCTACTGTAGACGATCGCTTCAACCTAGAAGAACAAAATTTGGTGAGCCAAGTGGGATTTGTGTACTGCTCATTACCACCAAGTATCATCAAGATGGGGTGAAAGAATATTTGCTGGTAATTCGACAACTCGTTATTTCTTAGAAGCTTGGCAACCCCTCTCAATAAAAGTGCTTTTACACAGTCTCTGCTTAGGGCTACTTGAAGCAGAAACAAATCATAGAGACAAAACTGAGAACTCCTTTATTTTGTCAAGTTTCAAAGAGCTACTACAAACCATGTTGGATTTAGAGTTCCAAATTCATCTATCTATATGGGTAAGAACAGAGTGAAACCTAAATATAAAAACTGCTACTGTAGACGAACGCTTCAACCTAGAAGAACAAAATTTGGTGAGCCAAGTGGGATTTGTGTACCGCTCATTACCACCACGTATCATCAACATTGGGTGAAAAAATATTTGCTGGTATTTCAGAAACTTGTAATTTCTTGGAAGCTTGGCCACACCTTTCAATGAAAGTGCTTTTCCACAGTCTCTGCTTAGGGCTACATGAAGCGGAAACAAATCATAGAGACAAAACTGAGAACTCCTTTACTTTGTCAAGTTTCAAAGAGCTACTACAAACCATATTGGATTTAGAATTCCAAATTCATCTATCCATATTGGAGAGAACAGAGTGAAACCCAAATATAAAAACTGCTACTTTAAACGAACGCTTCAACCTAGAAGAACAAAATTTGGTGAGCCAAGTGGGATTTGTGAACTTGTCCTTACCTCCAATTATCATCAAGATTGGGTGAAATAATATTTGCTGGTATTTTGGAAACTCGTAATTTCTTAGAAGCTTGGCAACCCCTCTCAATGAACATGCTTTTCCAAAGTCTGTGCTTAGGGATACTTGAAGAGGAAACAAACCATAGAGACAAAACTGAGAACTGCTTTATTTTGTCAAGTTTCAAAGAGCTACTACAAACCATGGTGGATTTAGAATTCCAAATTCATCTATCTATATATCAGAGAACAGAGTGAAACCTAAATATAAAAACTGCTACTGTAGACGAGCGCTTCAACCTAGAAGAACAAAATTTGGTGAGCCAAGTGCGATTTGTGGACTTGTCATTACCACCACGTATCATCAAGATTGGGTGAAAATATATTTGCTGGTATTTCGGAAACTCGTAATTTCTTAGAAGCTTGGCAACCACTCTCAATGAAAGTGCTTTTGCACAGTCTCTGCTTGGGGCTACTTGAAGCGGAAACAAATCATAGAGACAAAACTGAGAACTCCTTTATTTTGTCAAGTTTCAAAGAGCTACTTCAAACCATATTGGATTTAGGGTTAAAAATTCATCTATCTATATAGGAGAGAACAGAGTAAAAACTAAATATAAAAACTGCTACTGTAGATGAACGCTTTAACCTAGAATAACAAATTATGGTAAGCCAAGTGGGATTTGTGTACCGATCTTCACCACCAAGTATCATCAAGATTGGGTGAAAAAATATTTGCTGGTAATTCGAAAACTCGTTATTTCTTAGAAGCTTGGCAACCCCTCTCAATGAAAGTGCTTTTCCACAGTCTCTGTATAGGGCTACTTGAATCAGAAACAAATCATAGAGACAAAATTGAGAACTCCTTTATTTTGTCAAGTTTCAAAGAGCTACTACAAACCATGTTGGATTTAGAGTTCCAAATTCATCTATCTATATGGGAGAGAACAGAGTGAAACCTAAATATAAAAACTGCTACTGTCGACGAACACTTCAACCTAGAAGAACAAAATTTGTTGAGCCAAGTGGGATTTGTGTACTGATCATCACCACCAATTATCATCAATATTGGGTGAAAAAATATTTGCTGGTATTTCGGAAACTCGTTATTTCTTAGAAGCTTGGCAACCCCTCTCAATGAACGTGCTTTTCCACAGTCTGTGCGTAGGGCTACTTGAAGAGGAAGCAAACCATAGAGACAAAACTGAGAACTCCTTTGTTTTTTCAAGTTTCAAAGAGCTACTACAAACCATGTTGGATTTAGAGTTCCAAATTCATCTATCTATATAGGAGAGAACAGAGTAAAACCTAAAAATAAAAACTGCTACTGTAGACGAATGCATCAACCTGGAAGAACAAAATTTGGTGAGCCAAGTGGGATTTGTGTACTTGTCCTTACACCAAGTATCATCAAGATTGGGTGAAAAAATATTTGCTGGTATTTCAGAACCTCGTTATTTCTTAGAAGCTTGGCAACCCCTCTCAATGAAAGTGCTTTCCACAGTCTGTGCCAGGGCTAATTGAAGAGGAAACAAACCATAAATACAAAACTGAGAACTCCTTTATTTTGTCAAGTTTCAAAGAGCTACTACAAACCATGTTGGATTTAGTGTTCCAAATTCATCTATCTATATAGCAGAGAACAGAGTGAAACCTAAGTATAAAAACTGCTACTGTAGACGAACGCTTCAACCTAGAAGAACAAAATTTGGTGAGCCAAGTTGGATTTGTGTACCGCTCATTACCACCACGTATCATCAACATTGGGTGAAAAAATATTTGCTGGTATTTCAGAAACTCGTAATTTCTTGGAAGCTTGGCCACACCTTTCAATGAAAGTGCTTTTCCACAGTCTCTGCTTAGGGCTACATGAAGCGGAAACAAATCATAGAGACAAAACTGAGAACTCCTTTACTTTGTCAAGTTTCAAAGAGCTACTACAAACCATATTGGATTTAGAATTCCAAATTCATCTATCTATATAGGAGAGTACAGAGTGAAACCCAAATATAAAAACTGCTACTGTAGACGAACGCTTCAACCTAGAAGAACAAAATTTGGTGAGCCAAGTGGGATTTGTGAACTTCTCCTTACCACCAAGTATCATCAAGATTGGGTGAAATAATATTTGCTGATATTTCGGAAACTCGTAATTTCTTCTAAGCTTGGCAACCCCTCTCAATGAACATGCTTTTCCACAGTCTGTGCTTAGGGCTACTTGAAGCGGAAACAAACCATAGAGACAAAACAGAGAACTCCTTTATTTTGTCAAGTTTCAAAGAGCTACTACAAACCATGTTGGATTTAGAATTCCAAATTCATCTATCTATATAGCAGAGAACAGAGTGAAACCTAAATATAAAAACTGCTACTGTAGACGAACGCTTCAACCTAGAAGAAAAAAATTTGGTGAGCCAAGTGCGATTTGTGGACTCGTCATTACCACCACATATCATCAAGATTGGGTGAAAATATATTTGCTGGTTTTTCGGAACTCTTAATTTCTTGGAAGTTGGCAAACACTCTCAATGAAAGTGCTTTTGCACAGTCTCTGCTTGGGGCTACTTGAAGCGGAAACAAATCATAGAGACAAAACTGAGAACTCCTATATTTTGTCAAGTTTCAAAGAGCTACTTCAAACCATATTGGATTTAGGGTTCCAAATTCATCTATCTATATGCGAGAGAACAGAGTAAAACCTAAATATAAAAACTGCTACTGTAGACGAACGCTTTAACCTAGAAGAACAAATTTTGGTAAGCCAAGTGGGATTTGTGTACCGATCTTCACCACCAAGTATCATCAAGATTGGGTGAAAAAATATTTGCTGGTAATTCGAAAACTCGTTATTTCTTAGAAGCTTGGCAACACCTCTCAATGAAAGTGCTTTTCCACAGTCTCTGCTTAGGGCTACTTGAAGCGGAAACAAATCATAGATACAAAACTGAGAACTCCTTTATTTTGCCAAGTTTCAAAGAGCTACTGCAAACCATGTTGGATTTAGTGTTCCAAATTCATTGATCTATATAGGAGAGAACAGAGTGAAACCTAAATATAAAAACTGCTACTGTAGACGAACACTTCAACCTAGAAGAACAAAATTTGGTGAGCCAAGTGGGATTTGTGTACTGATCATTACCACCAAGCATCACCAAGATTTGGTGAAATAATATTTGCTGGTATTTCGGAAACTCGTAATTTTTGGAAGCTTGGCAACCCCTCTCAATGAAAGTGCTTTTCCACAGTCACTGCTTAGGGCTACTTGAAGCGGAAACAAATCATAGAGACAAAACTGAGAACTCCTTTATTTTGTCAAGTTTCATAGAGATACTTCAAACCATATTGGATTTAGTGTTCCAAATTCATCTATCTATATAGGAGAGAACAGAGTAAAACCTAAATATAAAAACTGCTACTGTAGACGAACGCTTCAACCTAGAAGAACAAATTTTGGTAAACCAAGTGGGATTTGTGTACCGATCTTCACCACCAAGTATCATCAAGATTGGGTGAAAAAATATTTGCTGGTAATTCGACAACTCGTTATTTCTTAGAAGCTTGGCAACCCCTCTCAAAGAAAGTGCTTTTCCACAGTCTCTGCTTAGGGCTACTTGAAGCGGAAACAAATCATAGAGACAAAACAGAGAACTCCTTTGTTTTGTCAAGTTTCAAAGAGCTACTACAAACCATGTTAGATTTAGAGTTCCAAATTCATCTATCTCTATAGGAGAGAACAGAGTGAAACCTAAATATAAAAACTGCTACTGTAGACGATCGCTTCAACCTAGAAGAACAAAATTTTGTGAGCCAAGTGGGATTTGTGTACTGCTCATTACCACCAAGTATCATCAAGATTGGGTGAAAGAATATTTGCTGGTAATTCAAAAACTCGTTATTTCTTAGAAGCTTGGCAACCCCTCTCAATAAAAGTGCTTTTCCACAGTCTCTGCTTAGGGCTACTTGAAGCAGAAACAAATCATAGAGACAAAACTGAGAACTCCTTTATTTGTCAAGTTTCAAAGAGCTACTACAAACCATGTTGGATTTAGAGTTCCAAATTCATCTATCTATATGGGAGAGAACAGAGTGAAACCTAAATATAAAAACTGCTACTGTAGACGAACGCTTCAACCTAGAAGAACAAAATTTGGTGAGCCAAGTGGGATTTGTGTACCGCTCATTACCACCACGTATCATCAACATTGGGTGAAAAAATATTTGTTGGTATTTCAGAAACTTGTAATTTCTTGGAAGCTTGGCCACACCTTTCAATGAAAGTGCTTTTCCACAGTCTCTTTAGGGCTACATGAAGCGGAAACAAATCATAGAGACAAAACTGAGAACTCCTTTACTTTGTCAAGTTTCAAAGAGCTACTACAAACCATATTGGATTTAGAATTCCAAATTCATCTATCCATATTGGAGAGAACAGAGTGAAACCCAAATATAAAAACTGCTACTGTAAACGAACGCTTCAACCTAGAAGAACAAAATTTGATGAGCCAAGTGGGATTTGTGAACTTGTCCTTACCTTTAATTATCATCAAGATTGGGTGAAATAATATTTGCTGGTATTTTGGAAACTCGTAATTTCTTAGAAGCTTGGCAACCCCTCTCAATGAACATGCTTTTCCAAAGTCTGTGCTTAGGGATACTTGAAGAGGAAACAAACCATAGAGACAAAACTGAGAACTCCTTTATTTTGTCAAGTTTCAAAGAGCTACTACAAACCATGGTGGATTTAGAATTCCAAATTCATCTATCTATATATCAGAGAACAGAGTGAAACCTAAATATAAAAACTGCTACTGTAGACGAACGCTTAAACCTAGAAGAACAAAATTTGGTGAGCCAAGTGCGATTTGTGGACTTGTCATTACCACCACGTATCATCAAGATTGGGTGAAAATATATTTGCTGGTATTTCGGAAACTCGTAATTTCTTAGAAGCTTGGCAACCACTCTCAATGAAAGTGCTTTTGCACAGTCTCTGCTTGGGGCTACTTGAAGCGGAAACAAATCATAGAGACAAAACTGAGAACTCCTTTATTTTGTCAAGTTTCAAAGAGCTACTTCAAACCATATTGGATTTAGGGTTCCAAATTCATCTATCTATATAGGAGAGAACAGAGTAAAAACTAAATATAAAAACTGCTACTGTAGACGAACGCTTTAACCTAGAATAACAAATTATGGTAAGCCAAGTGGGATTTGTGTACCGATCTTCACCACCAAGTATCATCAAGATTGGGTGAAAAAATATTTGCTGGTAATTCGAAAACTCGTTATTTCTTAGAAGCTTGGCAACCCCTCTCAATGAAAGTGCTTTTCCACAGTCTCTGTATAGGGCTACTTGAATCAGAAACAAATCATAGAGACAAAACTGAGAACTCCTTTATTTTGTCAAGTTTCAAAGAGCTACTACAAACCATGTTGGATTTAGAGTTCCAAATTCATCTATCTATATGGGAGAGAACAGAGTGAAACCTAAATATAAAAACTGCTACTGTCGACGAACACTTCAACCTAGAAGAACAAAATTTGTTGAGCCAAGTGGGATTTGTGTACTGATCATCACCACCAATTATCATCAATATTGGGTGAAAAAATATTTGCTGGTATTTCGGAAACTCGTTATTTCTTAGAAGCTTGGCAACCCCTCTCAATGAACGTGCTTTTCCACAGTCTGTGCGTAGGGCTACTTGAAGAGGAAACAAACCATAGAGACAAAACTGAGAACTCCTTTGTTTTTTCAAGTTTCAAAGAGCTACTACAAACCATGTTGGATTTAGAGTTCCAAATTCATCTATCTATATAGGAGAGAACAGAGTAAAACCTAAAAATAAAAACTGCTACTGTAGACGAATGCATCAACCTGGAAGAACAAAATTTGGTGAGCCAAGTCGGATTTGTGTACTTGTCCTTACCACCAAGTATCATCAAAATTGGGTGAAAAAATATTTGCTGGTATTTCAGAACCTCGTTATTTCTTAGAAGCTTGGCAACCCCTTTCAATGAAAGTGCTTTCCACAGTCTGTGCCAGGGCTAATTGAAGAGGAAACAAACCATAAATACAAAACTGAGAACTCCTTTATTTTGTCAAGTTTCAAAGAGCTACTACAAACCATGTTGGATTTAGTGTTCCAAATTCATCTATCTATATAGCAGAGAACAGAGTGAAACCTAAGTATAAAAACTGCTACTGTAGACGAACGCTTCAACCTAGAAGAACAAAATTTGGTGAGCCAAGTTGGATTTGTGTACCGCTCATTACCACCACGTATCATCAACATTGGGTGAAAAAATATTTGCTGGTATTTCAGAAACTCGTAATTTCTTGGAAGCTTGGCCACACCTTTCAATGAAAGTGCTTTTCCACAGTCTCTGCTTAGGGCTACATGAAGCGGAAACAAATCATAGAGACAAAACTGAGAACTCCTTTACTTGTCAAGTTTCAAAGAGCTACTACAAACCATATTGGATTTAGAATTCCAAATTCATCTATCTATATAGGAGAGAACAGAGTGAAACCCAAATATAAAAACTGCTACTGTAGACGAACGCTTCAACCTAGAAGAACAAAATTTGGTGAGCCAAGTGGGATTTGTGAACTTGTCCTTACCACCAAGTATCATCAAGATTGGGTGAAATAATATTTGCTGATATTTCGGAAACTCGTAATTTCTTGGAAGCTTGGCAACCCCTCTCAATGAACATGCTTTTCCACAGTCTGTGCTTAGGGCTACTTGAAGCGGAAACAAACCATAGAGACAAAACAGAGAACTCCTTTATTTTGTCAAGTTTCAAAGAGCTACTACAAACCATGTTGGATTTAGAATTCCAAATTCATCTATCTAAATAGCAGAGAACAGAGTGAAACCTAAATATAAAAACTGCTACTGTAGACGAACCCTTCAAAATAGAAGAAAAAAATATGGTGAGCCAAGTGCGATTTGTGGACTCGTCATTACCACCACGTATCATCAAGATTGGGTGAAAATATATTTGCTGGTTTTTCGGAACTCTTAATTTCTTGGAAGTTGGCAAACACTCTCAATGAAAGTGCTTTTGCACAGTCTCTGCGTGGGGCTACTTGAAGCGGAAACAAATCATAGAGACAAAACTGAGAACACCTTTATTTTGTCAAGTTTCAAAGAGCTACTTCAAACCATATTGGATTTAGGGTTCAAAATTCATCTATCTATATGCGAGAGAACAGAGTAAAACCTAAATATAAAAACTGCTACTGTAGACGAACGCTTTAACCTAGAAGAACAAATTTTGGTAAGCCAAGTGGGATTTGTGTACCGATCTTCACCACCAAGTAGCATCAAGATTGGGTGAAAAAATATTTGCTGGTAATTCGAAAACTCGTTATTTCTTAGAAGCTTGGCAACACCTCTCAATGAAAGTGCTTTTCCACAGTCTCTGCTTAGGGCTACTTGAAGCGGAAACAAATCATAGATACAAAACTGAGAACTCCTTTATTTTGCCAAGTTTCAAAGAGCTACTACAAACCATGTTGGATTTAGTGTTCCAAATTCATTGATCTATATAGGAGAGAACAGAGTGAAACCTAAATATAAAAACTGCTACTGTAGACGAACACTTCAACCTAGAAGAACAAAATTTGGTGAGCCAAGTGGGATTTGTGTACTGATCATTACCACCAAGCATCACCAAGATTTGGTGAAATAATATTTGCTGGTATTTCGGAAACTCGTAATTTTTGGAAGCTTGGCAACCCCTCTCAATGAAAGTGCTTTTCCACAGTCACTGCTTAGGGCTACTTGAAGCGGAAACAAATCATAGAGACAAAACTGAGAACTCCTTTATTTTGTCAAGTTTCATAGAGATACTTCAAACCATATTGGATTTAGGGTTCCAAATTCATCTATCTATATAGGAGAGAACAGAGTAAAACCTAAATATAAAAACTGCTACTGTAGACGAACGCTTCAACCTAGAAGAACAAATTTTGGTAAACCAAGTGGGATATGTGTACCGATCTTCACCACCAAGTATCATCAAGATTGGGTGAAAAAATATTTGCTGGTAATTCGACAACTCGTTATTTCTTAGAAGCTTGGCAACCCCTCTCAATGAATGTGCTTTTCCACAGTCTCTGCTTAGCGCTACTTGAAGCAGAAACAAATCATAGAGACAAAACTCAGAACTCCTTTATTTTGTCAAGTTTCAAAGAGCTACTACAAACCATGTTGGATTTAGAGTTCCAAATTCATCTATCTATAAGAGAGAACAGAGTAAAACCTAAATTTAAAAATGCTAATGTAGACGAACGCTTCAACCTAGAAGAACAAAATTTGGTGAGCCAAGTGGGATTTGTGTACCGATCATCACCACCAAGTTTCATCAAGATTGGGTGAAAAAATATTTGCTGGTATTTCGGAAACTCGTAATTTCTTGGAAGCTTGGCAACCACTCTCAATGAAAGTGCTTTTGCACAGTCTCTGCTTAGGGCTACTTGAAGCGGAAACAAATCATAGAGACAAAACTGAGAACTCCTTTATTTTGTCAAGTTTCAAAGATCTACTTCAAACCATGTTGGATTTAGAGTTCCAAATTCATCTATCTATATAGGAGAGAACAGGGTAAAACCTAAAAATAAAAACTGCTACTGTAGACGAATGCTTCAACCTGGAAGAACAAAATTTGAGGAGCCAAGTGGGATTTGTGTACTTGTCCTTACCACCAAGTATCATCAAGATTGGGTGAAAAAATATTTGCTGGTATTTCAGAACCTCGTTATTTCTTAGAAGCTTGGCAACCCCTCTCAATGAAAGTGCTTTCCACAGTCTGTGCCAGGGCTAATTGAAGAGGAAACAAACCATAAAGACAAAACTGAGAACTCCTTTATTTTGTCAAGTTTCAAAGAGCTACTACAAACCATGTTGGATTTAGTGTTCCAAATTCATCTATCTATATAGCAGAGAACAGAGTGAAACCTAAGTATATAAACTGCTACTGTAGACGAACGCTTCAACCTAGAAGAACAAAATTTGGTGAGCCAAGTTGGATTTGTGTACCGCTCATTACCACCACGTATCATCAACATTGGGTGAAAAAATATTTGCTGGTATTTCAGAAACTCGTAATTTCTTGGAAGCTTGGCCACACCTTTCAATGAAAGTGCTTTTCCACAGTCTGTGCCAGGGGTACATGAAGCGGAAACAAATCATAGAGACAAAACTGAGAACTCCTTTACTTTGTCAAGTTTCAAAGAGCTACTACAAACCATATTGGATTTAGAATTCCAAATTCATCTATCTATATAGGAGAGAACAGAGTGAAACCCAAATATAAAAACTGCTACTGTAGACGAACGCTTCAACCTAGAAGAACAAAATTTGGTGAGCCAAGTGGGATTTGTGAACTTGTCCTTACCACCAAGTATCATCAAGATTGGGTGAAATAATATTTGCTGATATTTCGGAAACTCGTAATTTCTTGGAAGCTTGGCATCCCCTCTCAATGAACATGCTTTTCCACAGTCTGTGCTTAGGGCTACTTGAATAGGAAACAAACCATAGAGACAAAACTGAGAACTCCTTTTTTTTGTCAAGTTTCAAAGAGCTACTACAAACCATGTTGGATTTAGAATTCCAAATTCATCTATCTATATAGCAGAGAACAGAGTGAAACCTAAATATAAAAACTGCTACTGTAGACGAACGCTTCAACCTAGAAGAACAAAATTTGGTGAGCCAAGTGCGATTTGTGGACTCGTCATTACCACCACGTATCATCAAGATTGGGTGAAAATATATTTGCTGGTATTTCGGAACTCGTAATTTCTTGGAAGTTGGCAAACACTCTCAATGAAAGTGCTTTTGCACAGTCTCTGCTTGGGGCTACTTGAAGCGGAAACTAATCATATAGAAAAAACTGAGAACTCCTTTATTTTGTCAAGTTTCAAAGAGCTACTTCAAACCATATTGGATTTAGGGTTCCAAATTCATCTATCTATATGCGAGAGAACAGAGTAAAACCTAAATATAAAAACTGCTACTGTAGACGAACGCTTTAACCTAGAAGAACAAATTTTGGTAAGCCAAGTGGGATTTGTGTACCGATCTTCACCACCAAGTATCATCAAGATTGGGTGAAAAAATATTTGCTGGTAATTCGAAAACTCGTTATTTCTTAGAAGCTTGGCAACACCTCTCAATGAAAGTGCTTTTCCACAGTCTCTGCTTAGGGCTACTTGAAGCGGAAACAAATCATAGATACAAAACTGAGAACTCCTTTATTTTGCCAAGTTTCAAAGAGCTACTACAAACCATGTTGGATTTAGTGTTCCAAATTCATTGATCTATATAGGAGAGAACAGAGTGAAACCTAAATATAAAAACTGCTACTGTAGACGAACACTTCAACCTAGAAGAACAAAATTTGGTGAGCCAAGTGCGATTTGTGGACTCGTCATTACCACCACGTATCATCAAGATTGGGTGAAAATATATTTGCTGGTTTTTCGGAACTCTTAATTTCTTGGAAGTTGGCAAACACTCTCAATGAAAGTGCTTTTGCACAGTCTCTGCTTGGGGCTACTTGAAGCGGAAACAAATCATAGAGACAAAACTGAGAACTCCTTTATTTTGTCAAGGTTCAAAGAGCTACTTCAAACCATATTGGATTTAGGGTTCGAAATTCATCTATCTATATGCGAGAGTACAGAGTAAAACCTAAATATAAAAACTGCTACTGTAGACGAACGCTTTAACCTAGAAGAACAAATTTTGGTAAGCCAAGTGGGAATTGTGTACCGATCTTCACCACCAAGTATCATCAAGATTGGGTGAAAAAATATTTGCTGGTAATTCGAAAACTTGTTATTTCTTAGAAGCTTGGCAATACCTCTCAATGAAAGTGCTTTTCCACAGTCTCTGCTTAGGGCTATTTGAAGCGGAAACAAATCATAGATACAAAACTGAGAACTCCTTTATTTTGCCAAGTTTCAAAGAGCTACTACAAACCATGTTGGATTTAGTGTTCCAAATTCATTGATCAATATAGGAGAGAACAGAGTGAAACCTAAATATAAAAACTGCTACTGTAGACGAACACTTCAACCTAGAAGAACAAAATTTGGTGAGCCAAGTGGGATTTGTGTACTGATCATTACCACCAAGCATCACCAAGATTTGGTGAAATAATATTTGCTGGTATTTCGGAAACTCGTAATTTTTGGAAGCTTGGCAACCCCTCTCAATGAAAGTGCTTTTCCACAGTCACTGCTTAGGGCTACTTGAAGCGGAAACAAATCATAGAGACAAAACTGAGAACTCCTTTATTTTGTCAAGTTTCATAGAGATACTTCAAACCATATTGGATTTAGGGTTCCAAATTCATCTATCTATATAGGAGAGAACAGAGTAAAACCTAAATATAAAAACTGCTACTGTAGACGAACGTTTCAACCTAGAAGAACAAATTTTGGTAAACCAAGTGGGATTTGTGTACCGATCTTCACCACCAAGTATCATCAAGATTGGGTGAAAAAATATTTGCTGGTAATTCGACAACTCGTTATTTCTTAGAAGCTTGGCAACCCTTCTCAATGAATGTGCTTTTCCACAGTCTCTGCTTAGCGCTACTTGAAGCAGAAACAAATCATAGAGACAAAACTGAGAACTCCTTTATTTTGTCAAGTTTCAAAGAGCTACTACAAACCATGTTGGATTTAGAGTTCCAAATTCATCTATCTATAAGAGAGAACAGAGTAAAACCTAAATTTAAAAATGCTAATGTAGACGAACGCTTCAACCTAGAAGAACAAAATTTGGTGAGCCAAGAGGGATTTGTGTACCGATCATCACCACCAAGTATCATCAAGATTGGGTGAAAAAATATTTGCTGGTATTTCGGAAACTCGTAATTTCTTGGAAGCTTGGCAACCACTCTCAATGAAAGTGCTTTTGCACAGTCTCTGCTTACGGCTACTTGAAGCGGAAACAAATCATAGAGACAAAACTGAGAACTCCTTTATTTTGTCAAGTTTCAAAGATCTACTTCAAACCATGTTGGATTTAGAGTTCCAAATTCATCTATCTATATAGGAGAGAACAGAGTAAAACCTAAAAATAAAAACTGCTACTGTAGACAATGCTTCAACCTGGAAGAACAAAATTTGGTGAGCCAAGTGGGATTTGTGTACTTGTCCTTACCACCAAGTATCATCAAGATTGGGTGAAAAAATATTTGCTGGTATTTCAGAACCTCGTTATTTCTTAGAAGCTTGGCAACCCCTCTCAATGAAAGTGCTTTCCACAGTCTGTGCCAGGGCTAATTGAAGAGGAAACAAACCATAAAGACAAAACTGAGAACTCCTTTATTTTGTCAAGTTTCAAAGAGCTACTACAAACAATGTTGGATTTAGTGTTCCAAATTCATCTATCTATATAGCAGAGAACAGAGTGAAACCTAAGTATAAAAACTGCTACTGTAGACGAACGCTTCAACCTAGAAGAACAAAATTTGGTGAGCCAAGTTGGATTTGTGTACCGATCATCACCACCAAGTATCATCAAGATTGGGTGAAAAAATATTTGCTGGTATTTCGGAAACTCGTAATTTCTTGGAAGCTTGGCAACCACTCTCAATGAAAATGCTTTTGCACAGTCTCTGCTTAGGGCTACTTGAAGTTGAAACAAACCATAGAGACAAAACTGAGAACTCCTTTATTTTGTCAAGTTTCAAAGATCTACTTCAAACCATATTGGATTTAGGGTTCCAAATTCATCTATCTATATTGGAGAGAACAGAGTAAAACCTAAATATAAAAACTGTTACTGTAGCGAACGCTTCAACCTAGAAGAACAAATTTTGGTAAGCCAAGTGGGATTTGTGTACCGATCTTCACCACCAAGTATCATCAATATTGGGTGAAAAAATATTTGCTGGTAATTCGAAAACTCGTAATTTCTTGGAAGCATGGCAACACCTCTCAATGAAAGTGCTTTTCCACATTCTCTGCTTAGGGCTACTTGAAGCGGAGACAAATCATAGAGACAAAACTGAGAACTCCTTTATTTTCTCAAGTTTCACAGAGCTACTTCAAACCATGTTGGATTTAGAGTTCCAAATTCATCTATCTATAAGAGAGAACAGAGTGAAACCTAAATATAAAAACTGCTACTGTAGACGAACGCTCAACCTAGAAGAACAAATTTTGGTAAGCCAAGTGGGATTTGTGTACCGATCTTCACCACCACGTATCATCAACATTGGGTGAAAAAATATTTGCTGGTATTTCAGAAACTCGTTATTTCTTGCATGCTTGGCAACCCCTCTCAATGAAAGTGCTTTTCCACAGTCTCTGCTTAGGGCTACATGAAGCGGAACAAATCATAGAGACAAAACTGAGAACTCCTTTACTTTTTCAAGTTTCAAAGAGCTACTGCAAACCATATTGGATTTAGAGTTCCTAATTCATCTATCTATGTAGGAGAGAACAGAGTAAAACCTAAAAATAAAAACTGCTACTGTAGACGAATCCTTCAACCTAGAAGAACAAAATTTGTTGAGCCAAGTGGGATTTGTGTACTTGTCCTTACCACCAAGTATCATCAAGATTGGGTGAAAAAATCTTTGCTGGTATTTCAGAAACTCGTTATTTCTCAGAAGCTTGGCAACCCCTCTCAATGAAAGAGCTTTTCCACAGTCTGTGCCAGGGCTACTTGAAGAGGAAACAAACCATAGAGACAAAACTGAGAACTCCTTTATTTTGTCAAGTTTCAAAGAGGTACTACAAACCATGTTGGATTTAGTGTTCCAAATTCATCTATCTATATAGCAGAGAACAGAGTGAAACCTAAGTATAAAAACTGCGACTATAGACGAACGCTTCAACCTAGAAGAACAAAATTTGGTGAGCCAAGTGGGATTTGTGTACTGCTCATTACCACCATGTATCATCAACATTGGGTGAAAAAATATTTGCTGGTATTTCAGAAACTCGTAATTTCTTGGAAGCTTGGCATCCCCTTTCAATGAAAGTGCTTTACCACAGTCTCTGCTTAGGGCTACATGAAGCGGAAACAAATCATAGAGACAAAACTGAGAACTCCTTTACTTTGTCAAGTTTCAAAGAGCTACTACAAACCATATTGGATTTAGAGTTTCAAATTCATCTATCTATATAGGAGAGAACAGAGTGAAACCTAAATATAAAAACTGCTACTGTAAACGAACGCTTCAACCTAGAAGAACAAAATTTGGTGAGCTAAGTGGGATTTGTGGACTTCTCATTACCACCACGTATCATCACGATTGGGTGAAAAAATATTTGCTGGTATTTCGGAAACTCGTAATTTCTGGGAAGCTTGGCAACCCCTCTCAATGAAAGTGCTTTTCCACAGTATCTGCATAGGGCTACTTGAAGCGGAAACAAATCATAGAGACAAAACTGAGAACTCCTTTATTTTGTCAAGTTTCAAAGAGCTACTACAAACCATATTGGATTTATAGTTCCAAATTCATCTATCAATATAGGAGAGAACAGAGTGGAACCTAAATATAAAAACTGCTACTGTAGACCAAAGCTTCAACCTAGAAGAACAAAATTTGGTGAGCCAAGTGGGATTTGTGTACTTGTCCTGACCACCAAGTATGATCAAGATTGGGTCAAAAAATATTGGCTGGTATTTCAGAAACTCGTTATCTCTAAGAAGCTTGGCAACCCCTCTCAATGAAAGTGCTTTTCCACCGTCTGTGCCTATTGCTACTTGAAGAGGAAACAAACCATAGAGACAATACAGAGAACTCCTTTATTTTGTCAAGTTTCCAAGAGCCACGAAAAACCACGTTGTATTTAGAGTTCCAAATTCATCTATCTATATAGCAGAGAACAGAGTGAATCCTAAGTATAAAAACTGCGACTATAGACGAACGCTTCAACCTAGAAGAACAATATTTGGTGAGCCAAGTGGGATTTGTGTACTGTCATTACCACCACGTATCATCAACATTGGGTGAAAAAATATTTGCTGGTATTTCAGAAACTCGTAATTTCTTGGAAGCTTGGCATCCTCTTTCAATGAAAGTGCTTTACCACCATCTCTGCTTAGGGCTACATGAAGCAGAAACAAATCATAGAGACAATACTGAGAACTCCTTTACTTTGTCAAGTTTCAAAGAGCTACTACAAACCATATTGGATTTAGAGTTCCAAATTCATCTATCTATATAGGAGAGAACAGAGTGAAACCCAAATATAAAAACTGCTACTGTAGACGAATGCTTCAACCTAGAAGAACAAAATTTGGTGAGCCAAGTGGGTTTTGTGTACTGATCATTACCACCAAGTATCATCAAGATTGGGTGAAAAAATATTTGCTGGTATTTCGGAAACTCGTTATTTCTTAGAAGCTTGGCAACCCCTGTCAATGAAAGTGCTTTTCCACCGTCGGTTCGAGGGCTAATTGAAGAGGAAACAAACCATAGAGGCAAAAACTGAGAACTCCTTTCTTTTGTCAGTTTCAAAGAGCTACTACAAACCATGTTGGATTTAGAGTTCCAAATTCATCTATCTATAAAGCAGAGAACAGATTGAAAAAACTTCATTGAGAGGGGTTGCCAGCTTCTAGAGAAATTACCAATTGGGTTTGTGTCCTGATCATGACCCAGCAAATATTTGGTTTTTGACCACCAAGTATCATCAAGATTGGGTGAAAAAATATTTGCTGGTATTTCGGAAACTCGTAATTTCTTAGAAGCTTGGCAACCCCTCTCAATGAAAGTGCTTTTCCAGAGTCTCTGCTTAAGGCTACTTGAAGCGGAAACAAATCATAGAGACAAAACTGAGAACTCCTTTATTTTGTCAAGTTTCAAAGAGCTACTACACACCATGTTGGATTTAGTGTTCCAAATTTATCTATCTAATTGGAGAGAACAGAGGGAAACCTAAATATATAAACTGCTACTGTAAAGGAACGCTCAACCTAGAAGAACAAAATTTGGTGAGTCAAGTGTGATTACTGTACTGATCCTTACCACCAAGTATCATCAAGATTGGGTGAAAAAATATTTGCTGGTATTTCGGAAACTCGTGATTTCTTAGAATCTTGGCAACCCCCTCAAGCAAAGTGCTTTTCCACAGCCTGTGCCTAAGGCTACTTGAAGAGGAAACAAACCACAGAAACAAAGCTGAGAACTCCTTTATTTTGTGAAGTTTCACAGAGCTACTACAAACCATGTTGGATTTAGAGTTCAATATTCATCTATCTATATAGGAGATAAGAGAGTGAAACCTGAAAATAAAAACTGCTACTGTATAGGAACGCTTAAACCTAGAAGAACAAAATTTGTTGAGCCAAGTGGGATTTGTGTACTTGTCATTACCACCACCTATCATCAAGATTGGGTGAAAAAATATTTTCTGGTATTTCGGAAACTAGTTATTTCTTGTAAGCTTTGAAAACCCTTTCAATGAAAGTGCCTTTTCACAGTCTCTGATTGGGGCTACTTGAAGAGGAAACCAACCATGGAGACAAAACTGAGAACACCTTTATTTTCTCAAGTTTCAAAGAGCTACTACAAACCATGTTGGATTTAGAGTTCCAAATTCATCTATCTATATAGGAGAGACAGAGGGAAACCTAAATATAATAACTGCTACTGTAGACGAACGCTTCAACCTAGAAGAACACAATTTGGTGAGCCAAGTGGGATTTGTGTACTGATCATTACAACCAAGTATCATCAAGATTGGGTGAAAAAATATTTGCTGGTATTTCGGAAACTCGTTATTTCGTAGAAGATTGGCAACCGCTCTCAATGAAAGTGCTTTTCCACAGTCTGTGCCTAGTGCTACTTGAAGAGGAAACAAACCATAGAGACAAAACTGAGAACTCCTTTATTTTGTCAAGTTTCAATTATCTACTACAAAACATGTTGGATTTAGAGTTCCAAATTCATCTATCTATATAGGAGAGAACAGAGTGAAACCTAAATATAAAAACTGCTACTGTAGACGAAGGCTTCAACCTAGAGGAACAAAATTTGGTGAGCGAAGTGGGATTTGTGGACTTGTAAATACCGCGAAGGTAATCAAGATTGGGGGAAGAAATATTGGCTGGCATTTCGGAAACTCGTGATTTCTTGGAAGCTTGGCAACCCCTCTCAATGAAAGTGCTTTTCCACAGTCTCTGCTTAGGACTACTTGAAGCGGAAACAAATCATAGAGACAAAACTGAGAACTCCTTTATTTTGTCAAGTTTCAAAGAGCTACTACAAACCATGTTGGATTTAGAGTTCCAAATTCATCTATCTATATAGGAGAGAACAGAGTGAAACCTAAATATAAAAACTGCTACTGTAGACGAACGCTTCAACCTAGGAAGAACAAAATTTGGTGAGCCAAGTGGGATTTTTGTACTGATCATTACCACCAAGTGTCATCAAGATTTGGTGAAAGAATAATTGCTGGTATTTCGGAAACTCGTTATTTCTTAGAAGCTTGGCAACCCCTCTCAAGGAAACTGCTTTTCCACAGTCTCTGCTTAGGGCTACATGAAGAGGTAAAAACCATAGAGACAAAATGAGAACTCCTTTATTTTTTCAAGTTTCAAAGAGCTACTACAAACCATGTTGGATTTAGAGTTCCAAATTCATCTATCTATATAGGAAAGAACAGAGGGAAACCTAAGTATAAAAACTGCCATTCTAAAAGAACGCTTCAACCTAGAATAAGAAAATTTAGTGAGCCAAGCGGGATTTGTGTACTGATCATTACCCCCAAGTATCATCAAGATTGGGTAAAAAAATATTTGCTGGTATTTCGAAAACTTTTTATTTCTTAGAAGCTTGGCAACCCCTCTCAATGAAAGTGCTTTTCCACAGTCTGTGCCTAGGGCTACTTGAAGAGGAAACAAACCATAGAGACAAAACTGAGAACACCTTTATTTTGTCAAATTTCAAAGATCTACTACAAACAAGGTTGGATTCAGAGTTCCAAATTCATCTATCTATATAGGAGAGAACAGAGTAAAACCTAAATATAAAAACTGCTACTGTAGACGAACGCTTCATCCTAGAAGAAGAAAATTTAGTGAGCCAAGTGGGATTTGTGTACTGTCATTACCACCACGTATCATCAAGATTAGGTGTAAAAATATTTGCTGGTATTTCGGATAGTCGTAATTTCTTGGAAGCTTGGCAACCCCTCTCAATGAAAGTGCTTTTCCACAGTCTCTGCATAGGGCTACTTGAAGCGGAAACAAATCATAGAGACAAGACTGAGAACTCCTTTATTTCTTCAAGTTTCAAGGAGCTACTACAAACCATGTTGGATTTAGAGTTCAAAATTCATCTATCTATATAGGAGAGAACAGAGTGAAACCTAAATATAAAAAGTGCTACTGTAGACGAACGCTTCAACCTAGAAGAACAAAATTTGGTGAGCGAAGTGGGATTTGTGGACTTGTCAATACCACGAAGTTAATCAAGATTGGGTGAAAAAATATTTGCTGGCGTTTCGGAAACTCGTGATTTCTTGGAAGCTTGGCAACCCCTCTCAATGAAAGTGCTTTTCCACAGTCTCTCCTTAGGGCTACTTGAAGCGGAATGAAATCATAGAGACAAAAGTGAGAACTCCTTTATTTTGTCAAGTTTCAAAGAACTACTAGAAACCATGTTGGATTCAGAGTTCTAAATTCATCTATCTATATAGGAGAGAACAGAGTGAAACCTAAATATAAAAACTGCTACTGTAGACGAACGCTTCAACGTAGAAGAACAAAATGTGGCGAGCCCAGTGGGATTTGTGGACTTGTCATTAGCACCACGTATCATGAAGATTGGGTGAAAAAATATTTGCTGGTATTTCAAAACTCGTAATTTCTTGGAAGCTTGGCAACCCCTCTCAATGAAAGTGCTTTTCCACAGTCTCTGCATAGGGCTACTTGAATCAGAAACAAATCATAGAGACAAAACTGAGAACTCCTTTATTTTGTCAAGTTTCAAAGAGCTATTACCAACCATTTTGGATTTAGACTTCCAAATTCATCTATTTATATAGGAGAGAACAGAGGGAAACCTAAATATAAAAACTGCTACTGTAGACGAACGCTTCAACCTAGAATAACAAAATTTGTTGAGCCAAGTGGGATTTGTGTACTTGTCATTACCACCACGTATCATCAAGATTGGGTGAAAAAATATTTGCTGGTATTTCGGAAACTCGTTATTTCTTAGAAGCTTGGCAACCCCTCTCAATGAAAGTGCTTCTTTACAGTCTGTGCCTTGGGCTACTTGAAGAGGAAACAAACCATAGAGACAAAACTGAGAACTCCTTTATTTTTTTAAGTTTCAAAGAGCTACTACAAACCATGTTGGATTTAGAGTTCCAAATTCATCTATCTATATAGGAGAGAACAGAGGGAAACCTAAGTATAAAAACTGCCATTCTAAAAGAACGCTTCAACCTAGAATAAGAAAATTTGGTGAGCCAAGCGGGATTTGTGTACTGATCATTACCACCAAGTATCATCAAGATTGTGTAAAAAAATATTTGCTGGTATTTCGGAAACTCGTTATTTCTTAGAAGCTTGGCAACCCCTCTCAATGAAAGTGCTTTCCCACAGTCTGAGCCTAGGGCTACTTGAAGAGGAAACAAACCATAGAGACAAAACTGAGAACACCTTTATGTTGTCAAATTTCAAAGATCTACTACAAACCAGGTTGGATTCAGAGTTCCAAATTCATCTATCTATATAGGAGAGACCATAGTGAAAAATAAATATAAAAACTGCTACTGTAAACGAACGTTTCAACCTAGAAGATCAAAATTTGGTGAGCCAAGTGGGATTTGTGGACTTGTCATTACCACCACGTATCATCAAGATTGGGTGGAAAAATATTGGCTGGTATTTCAGAAACTCGTAATTTCTTGGAAGCTTGGCAACCCCTCTCAATGAAAGTGCTTTTCCACAGTCTCTGCATAGGGCTACTTGAAGCGGAAACAAATCATAGAGACAAAACTTTGAACTCCTTTATTTTGTCAAGTTTCAAAGAGCTACTTCAAACCATATTGGATTTAGAGTTCCAAATTCATCTATCTATATAGTAGAGAACAGAGTGAAACCTAAAAATAAAAACTGCTACTGTAAACGAACGCTTTAACCTAGAAGAACAAAATTTGGTGAGCCAAGTGGGATTTGTGGACTTGTCATTACCACCACGTATCATGAAGATTGGGTTAAAAAGTATTTGCTGGTATTTCTGAAACTCGGAATTTTTTGGAAGCTTGGCAACCCCTCTCAGGGAAAGTGCTTTCCACAGTCTCTGCTTAGGGCTACTTGAATCAGAAACAAATCATAGAGACAAAACTGAGAACTCCTTTATTTTGTCAAGTTTCAAAGAGCTACTACAAACCATGTTGCATTTAGAGTTCAAAATTCATCTATCTATATAGGAGAGAACAGAGTAAAACCTAAATATAAAAACTGCTACTGTAGACGAACGCTTCAACCTAGAAGAACAAAATTTAGTGAGCCAAGTGGGATTTGTGTACTGTCATTACCACCACGTATCATCAAGATTAGGTGTAAAAATATTTGCTGGTATTTCGGAAAGTCGTAATATCTTGGAAGCTTGGCAACCCCTCTCAATGAAAGTGCTTTTCCACAGTCTCTGCATAGGGCTACTTGAAGCGGGAACAAATCATAGAGACAAAACTGAGAACTCCTTTATTTTTTCAAGTTTCAAGGAGCTACTACAAACCATGTTGGATTTAGAGTTCCAAATTCATCTATCTATATAGGAGAGAACAGAGGGAAACCTAAATATAAAAACTGCTACTGTAGACGAACGCTTCAACCTAGAAGAAAAAAATTTGGTGAGCCAAGTGGGATTTGTGGACTTGTCATTACCACCACGTATCATGAAGATTGGGTGAAAAAATATTTGCTGGTATTTCTGAAACTCGGAATTTCTTGGAAGCTTGGCAACCCCTCTCAATGAAAGTGCTTTTCCACAGTCTCTGCTTAGGGCTACTTGAATCAGAAACAAATCATAGAGACAAAACTGAGAACTCCTTTATTTTTTCAAGTTTCAAGGAGCTACTACAAACCATATTGGATTTAGAGTTCCAAATTCATCTATCTATATAGTAGAGAACAGAGTGAAACCTAAAAATAAAAACTGCTACTGTAAACGAACGCTTTAACCTAGAAGAACAAAATTTGGTGAGCCAAGTGGGATTTGTGCACTTGTCATTACCACCACGTATCATGAAGATTGGGTGAAAAAATATTTGCTGGTATTTCTGAAACTCGGAATTTCTTGGAAGCTTGGCAACCCCTCTCAATGAAAGTGCTTTTCCACAGTCTCTGCTTAGGGCTACTTGAATCAGAAACAAATCATAGAGACAAAACTGAGAACTCCTTTATTTTTTCAAGTTTCAAGGAGCTACTACAAACCATATTGGATTTAGAGTTCCAAATTCATCTATCTATATAGGAGAGAACAGAGGGAAACCTAAATATAAAAACTGCTACTGTAGACGAACGCTTCAACCTAGAAGAAAAAAATTTGGTGAGCCAAGTGGGATTTGTGTACTTATCATTACCACCAAGTATCATCAAAATTGGCTGAAAAAATATTTGCTGGTATTTCAGAAACTCGTTATGTCTTAGAAGCTTGGCAACCCCTCTCAATGAAAGTGCTTTTTTACAGTCTGTGCCTAGGGCTACTTGATGAGGAAACAAACCATAGAGACAAAACTGAGAACCCCTTTATTTTTTCAATTTTCAAAGAGCTTCTACAAACCATGTTGGATTTAGAACTCCAAATTCATCTATCTATATATGAAAGAACACAGTGAAACCTAAATATAAAAACTGCTACTGTAGACGAAGCTTCAACCTAGAAAAACAAAATTTGGTGAGCCAAGTGGGATTTGTGTAGTGATCATTACCACCAAGTATCATCAAGATTGGGTGAAAGAATATTTACTGGTATTTCGGAAACTCGTTATTTCCTAGAACCTTGGCAACCCATTTCAATGAAAGTGCTTTTCCACAGTATCTGCTTAATGCTACTTGAAGAGGAAAAAAACCATAGATAAAAAAACTGAGAACTCCTTATTTGTCAAGTTTCAAAGAGCTATTACACACCATTTTGGATTTAGAGTTCCAAATTCATTTATAAATATAGGAGAGAACAGAGGGAAACCTAAAAATATAAACTGCTACTGTAAACAAACGCTTCAACCTTGAAGATCAAAATTTGTGAGTCAAGTATTATTTGTGTACTGAACAGTACCACCAAGTATGATTAAGATTGGGTGAAAAAATATTTGCTGGTATTTCGGGAACTCGTTAGTTCTTAGAAGCTTAGCAACCCCTCTCAATGAAAGTGCTTTTCCACAGTTTGTGCCTAGGGCTACTTGAAGCGGAAACAAATCATAGAGACAAAACTGAGAACTCCTTAATTTTGTCAAGTTTCAAAAGGCTACTACAAACCATGTTGTATTTAGAGTTCCAAATTCTTCTATATATATATAGCAGAGAACAGAGGGAAACCTAAATATAAAAATTGCTACTGTAGACGAATCCTAAATATAAAAACCTAGAAGAACAAAATTTGGTGAGCCAAGTGAGATTTGTGTACTTGTCATTACCACCACGTATCATCAGCATTGTGTGAAAAAATATTTGCTGGTATTTCAGAAACTCACAATTTCTTGAAAACATGGCAACCCCTTTCCAGGAAAGTGCTTTTCCACAGTCTCTGCTTAGGGCTACATGAAGCGGAAACAAATCATAGAGACAAAACTGAGAACTTCATTATTTTGTCAAGTTTCAAAGAGCTACTGCACAGCATGTTGTATTTAGCATTCCAAATTCATCTATCTATATCGGAGACAACAGAGGGAAACCTAAAAATATAAACTGCTACTGTAAACGAACGCTTCAACCTTGAAGAACAAAATTTTGTGAGTCAAGTATGATTTGTGTACTGAACATTACCACCAAGTATCATCAAGATTGGGTTAAAAAATATTTGCTGGTATTTCGGAAACTCGTTAGTTCTTAGAAGCTTGGCAATCCCTCTCAATGAAAGTGCTTTTCCACAGTCTGTGCTAGGGCTACGGGAGGAGGAAACAAACCATAGAGACAAAACTTAGAACTCCTTTATTTTGTTAAGTTTCAAATAGCTACTACAAACCATGTTGGATTAGAGTTCCAAATTCATCTATTTATATAGGACAGAACAGAGTGAAAACTAAATATAAAAACTGTAACTGTAAACGAATGCTTCCAACTAGAAGAACAAAATTTGGTGAGCCAAGTGGGATTTGTGTACTGATCATTACCACCAAGTATCATCAAGATTGGGTGAAAAAATATTACTGGTATTTCGGAAACTCGTAATTTCTTGAAAGATTGGCAACCCCTATCATTGAAAGTGCTTTTCCACAGTCTCTGCCTAGTCTACTTGAAGAGTTAACAAACCATAGAGAAAAAACTGAGAACTCCTTTATTTTGTCAAGTTTCAAAGAGCTACTACAAACCATGTTGGATTTAGAGTTCCAAATTCTTCTATCTATATAGGAGAGAACAAAGTGAAACGTAAATATAAATACTGCTACTGTAGATGAATGCTTCGACCTAGAAGAACAGAATTTGGTGAGCCAAGTTGGATTTGTGTACTGATGATTACCACCACGTATCATCAAGATTGGGTGGAATAATATTGGCTGGTATTTCGGAAACTCGTAATTTTTGGATTCTTGGCAACCCCTCTCAATGAAAGTGCTTTTCCACAGTCTCTGCTTAGGACTACTTGAAGCGGAAACAAATCATAGAGACAAAACTGAGAACTCCTTTATTTTGCCAAGTTTCAAAGAGCTACTACAAACCATGTTGGATTTAGAGTTCCAAATTCATCTATATATATAGGAGAGAACAGAGTGAAACCTAAATATAAAAACTGCTACTGTAGACGAACGCTTCAACCTAGAAGAACAAAATTTGGTGAGCCAAGTATGATTTGTGTACTGTCATTACCACCACGTATCTCTAGATTAGGTGAAAAAATATTTGCTGGTATTTCAGAATCTCGTAATTTTTGGATGCTTTTCAACCCCTCTCAATGAAAGTCCTTTTCCACAGTCTCTTCTTAGGACTACTTTAAGCGGAAAGAAATCATTGAGAAAAAACTGAGAACTCCTTTATTTTTTCAAGTTTCAAAGAGCTACTTCAAACCATGTTGGATTTAGAGTTCCAAATTCATCTATCTATATAGTAGAGAACAGAGGGAAACCTAAATATAAAAACTGCTACTCTAGACGAACGCTTCAACTTAGAAGAACAAAATTTGGTGAGCCAAGTGGGATTTGTGTACTGATCATTACGACCAAGTACCATCAAGATTGGGTGAAAAAATATTTGCTTGTATTTCAGTAACTCGTTATTTCTTAGAAGCTTGGAAACCCCTGTCAATGAAAGTGCTTTTCCACAGTCTGTGCCTAGGGATACTTGAAGAGGAAACAAACCATAGACACAAAACTGAGAACTCCTTTATTTTGTCACGTTTCAAAGAGCTACTACAAAACATGTTGGATTTAGTGTTCCAAATTCATCTATCTATATAGGAGAGAACAGAGTCAAACCTAAATATAAAAACTGCTACTGTAGACGAACGCTTCAACCTAGAAGAACCAAATTTGGTTAGCCAAGTGGGATTTGTGTACTGATCATTACCACGAAGTATCATCAATATTGGGTGAAAAAATATTTGCTGGTATTTCGGAAAATCGTTATTTCTTTGAAGCTTGGCAATCCCTCTCAAAGAAAGTGCTTTTCCACCGTCAGTGCCTAGGGCTACTTGAAGAGGAAACAAACGATTGAGACAAAACTGAGAACTCCTTTATTTTATCAAGTTTCAAAGAGCTACTACAAACAATGTTGGATTTAGAGTTCCAAATTCATATATCTACATAGGAAAGAACAGAGTAAAACCTAAAAATAAAAACTGCTACTGTAAACGAACGCTTCAAACTAGAAGAACAAAATTTGGTGAGCCAAGTGGGATTTGTGTACCTGTCATTACCACCACGTATCATCAAGATTGGGTGAAAAAATATTTGCTGGTATTTGGAAACTCGTAATTTCTTGGAAGCTTGGCAACCCCTTTCAATGAAAATGCTTTTCCACAGTCTCTGCTTAGGGCTACATGAAGAGGTAAAAACCATAGAGACAAAACTGAGAACTCCTTTATTTTGTCAAGTTTCAGAGAGCTACTACAAACCATGTTGGATTTAGAGTTCCAAATTCATCTATCCATATAGGAGAGAACACAGTGAAACCTAAATATAAAAACTGCTTCTGTAAACGAACGCTTCAAACTAGAAGAACAAAATTTGGTGAGCCAAGTGAAATTTGTGTACTGATCATTACCACCGAGTATCATCAAGATTGGGTGAAAAAATATTTCCTGCTATTCCGGAAACTCATAATTTCTTGGATGCTTGGCAACCCCTCTCAATGAAAGTGCTCTTCCTCAGTCTCTGCTAAGGGCTACATGAAGCGGAACCAAATCATTGAGACAAAACTGAGAACTCCTTTTTTTGTCAAGTTTCAAAGAGCTACTACAAACCATGTTGGATTTAGAGTTCCAAATTCATCTATAAATATAGGAGAGAACAGAGGGAAACCTAAAAATATAAACTGCTACTGTAAACGAACGCTTCAAACTTGAAGATCAAAATTTGTGAGTCAAGTATGATTTGTGTACTGAACATTACCACCAAGTATGATCAAGATTGGGTGAAAAAATATTTGCTGGTATTTCGGGAACTCGTTAGTTCTTAGAAGCTTTTCAACCCCTCTCAATGAAAGTGCTTTTCCACAGTCTGTACTTAGGGCTAATTGAAGAGGAAACAAACCATAGAGACAAAACTGAGAACTCCTTTATTTTGTCAAGTTTCAAAGAGCTATTACAAACCATGTTGGATTTAGAGTTCCAAATTCATCTATCTATATAGGAGAGAACACAGTGAAACCTAAATATAAAAACTGCTTCTGTAAACGAACGCTTCAAACTAGAAGAACAAAATTTGGTGAGCCAAGTGAAATTTGTGTACTGATCATTACCACCGAGTATCATCAAAATTGGGTGAAAAAATATTTGCTGGTATTTCGGAAACTCATAATTTCTTGAAAGCTTGGCAACCCCTCTCAATGAAAGTGCTTTTCCACAGTCTCTGCCTAGGGCTACTTGAAGAGGAAACATACCATAGAGACAAAACTGAGAACTCCTTTATTTTCTCAAGTTTCAAAGAGCTATTACAAACCATGTTGGATTTAGAGTCCCAAATACATCTATCTATATAGGAGAGAACAAAGTGAAACCTAAAAATAAATATTGCTACTGTAGATGAACACTTCAACCTAGAAGAAAATAGTTTGGTGAGCCAAGTGGGATTTGTGTACTGATGAGTATCACCAAGTATCATCAAGATTGGATGAAAAAATATTTGCTGGTATTTTGGAAACTCGTTATTTCTTAGAAACTTGGCAACCCCTCTCAATGAAAGTGCTTTTCCACAGTCTGTGCCTTGGGCTACTTTGAAGAGGAAACAAACCATAGAGCCAAAATTGAGAAATCCTTTTTTTGTCAAGTTTCAAAGAGCTACTACAAACCATGTTGGATTTAGACTTATAATATTCATCTATCTATATAGGAGAGAACAGAGTGAAACCTAAAAAAAAAAAAAAAAACTGCTTCTATAAACGAACGCTTCAACCTAGAAGAACAAAATTTGGTGAGCCAAGTGAGATTTGTGTACTTGTCATTACCACCACGTATCATCAGCATTGGGTGAAAAAACATTTGCTGGTATTTCGGAAACTCGTTAGTTTTTAGAAGCTTGGCAACCCCTCTCAATGAAAGTGCTTTTCCACAGTCTGTGCCTAGGGCTACTGGAGGAGGACACAAACCATAGGGACAAAACTGAGAACTCCTTTATTTTGTTAAGTTTCAAATAACTACTACAAACCATGTTGGATTAAGAGTTCCAAATTCATCTATTTATATAGGACAGAACAGAGTGAAACCTAAATATAAAAACTGTAACTGGAAACGAATGCTTCAAACTAGAAGAACAAAATTTGGTGAGCCAAGTGGGATTTGTGTACTGATCATTACCACCGAGTATCATCAAGATTGGGTGAAAAAATATTTGCTGGTGTTTCGGAAACTCGTAATTTCTTGAAAGATTGGCAACCCCTATCAATGAAAGTGCTATTCCACAGTCTCTGCCTAGGGCTACTTGAAGAGGAAACAAACCATAGAGAAAAAACAGAGAACTCCTTTATTTTGTCAAGTTTCAAAGAGCTACTACAAACCATGTTGGATTTAGAGTTCTGAATTCATCTATCTATATAGGAGAGAACAAAGTGAAACCTAAATATAAATACTGCTACTGTAGATGAATGCTTCAACCTAGAAGAACAGAATTTGGTGAGCCAAGATGGATTTGTGTACTGATGATTACCACCACGTATCATCAAGATTGGGTGAAAAAATATTTTCTGGTATTTCGGAAACTCGTTATTTCTTAGAAGCTAGGCAACACCTCTCAATGAAAGTGCTTTTCCACAGTCTGTGCCTAGGGCTACTTGAAGAGGAAACAAATCATAGAAACAAAACTGAGAAATCCTTTATTTTGTCAAGTTTCAAAGAGCTACTACAAACCATGTTGGATTTAGAGTTCCAAATTCATCAGTCTATATAGGAGAGAACAGTGTGAAAGGTAAAAAAAAAACTGCTACTGTATACGAACGCTTCAACCTAGAAGAACAGAACTTGGTGAGCCAAGTGGGATTTGTGGACTTGTCATTACCAACACGTATCATCAAGATTGGGTGAAAAAATATTTGCTGGTATTTTGGAAACTCGTTATTTCTTAGAAACTTTTCAACCCCTCTCAATGAAAGTGCTTTTCCACAGTCTGTGCCTTGGGCTACTTTGAAGAAGAAACAAACCATAGAGCCAAAATTGAGAAATCCTTTATTTTGTCAAGTTTCAAAGAGCTACTACAAACCATGTTGGATTTAGACTTATAATATTCATCTATCTATATAGGAGAGAACAGAGTGAAACCTAAAAAAAAAAAATTGCTTCTATAAACGAACGCTTCAACCTAGAAGAACAAAATTTGGTGAGCCAAGTGAGATTTGTGTACTTGTCATTACCACCACGTATCATCAGCATTGGGTGAAAAAACATTTGCTGCTATTTCGGAAACTCGTAATTTCTTGGATGCTTGGCAACCCCTCTCAATGAAAGTGCTCTTCCTCAGTCTCTGCTTACGGCTACATGAAGCGGAAACAAATCATTGAGACAAAACTGAGAACTCCTTTTTTTCGTCAAGTTTCAAAGAGCCTCTACAAACCATGCTGGATTTAGAGTTCCAAATTCATCTATAAATATAGGAGAGCAGAGGGAAACCTAAAAATATAAACTGCTAATGTAAACGAACGCTTCAACCTTGAAGATCAAAATTTTGTGAGTCAAGTATGATTTGTATACTGAACATTACCACCAAGTATCATCAAGACTGGGTGAAAAAATATTTGCTGGTATTTCGGGAACTCGTTAGTTCTTAGAAGCTTTGCAACCCCTCTCAATGAAAGTATTTTACACAGTCTGTGCCTAGGGCTACTTGAAGAGGAAACAAACCATAGAGGCAAAACTGAGAACTCCTTTATTTTGTGAAGTTTCAAAGAGCTATTACAAACCATGTTGGATTTAGAGTTCCAAATTCATCTATCTATATAGGAGAGAACAGAGTGAAACCTAAATATAAAAACTGCTAGTGTAAACGAACGCTTCAAACTAGAAGAACAAAATTTGGTGAGCCAAGTGGGATTTGTGTAGTGATCATTACCATCAAGTATCATCAGGATTGGGTGAAAAAATATTTGCTGGTATTTCTGAAACTCATTATTTCTTGAATGCTTGGCAACCCCTCTCAATGAAAGTGCTTTTCCACAGTCTCTGCCTAGGGCTACTTGAAGAGGGAACATACCATAGAGACAAAACTGAGAACTCCTTTATTTTGTCAAGTTTCAAAGAGCTACTACAATCCATGTTGGATTTAGAGTTCCAAATTCATCTATCTATATAGGAGAAAACAAAGTGAAACCTAAAAATAAATATTGCTACTGTAGATGAACACTTCAACCTAGAAGAACATAATTTGGTGAGCGAAGTGGGATTTGTTTACTGATGATTATCACAAAGTATCATCAAGATTGGGTGAAAAAATATTTGCTGGTATTTCGGAAACTCGTTATTTCTTAGAAGCTTGGCAACCCCTCTCAATGGAAGTGCTTTTCCATAGTCTGTGCCTAAGGCTACTTGAAGAGGAAACAAACCATAGAGCCGAAAATGAGAAATCCTTTATTTTGTCAAGTTTCATAGAGCCACTACAAACCATGTTGGATTTAGACTTATAATATTCATCTATCTATATAGGAGAGAACAAAGTGAAACCTAAAAAAAAAAATGCTTCTATAAACGAACGCTTCAACCTAGAAGAACAAAATTCGGTGAGTCAAGTGAGATTTGTGTACTTGTCATTACCACCACGTATCATCAGCATTGGGTGAAAAAATATTTGCTGGTATTTTGGAAACTCGTAATTTCTTGGAAGCTTGGCAACCCCTTTCAAAGAATGTGCTTTTAGACAGTCTCTGCTTAGGGCTACATGAAGCGGAAACAAATCATAGAGACAAAACTGAGAACTCCTTTATTTTGTCAAGTTTCAGAGAGCTACTACTCACCATGTTGGAATTAGAGTTCCAAATTCACCTATAAATATAGGAGAGAACAGAGGGAAACCTAAAAATATAAACTGCTACTGTAAACAAACGGTTCAACCTTGAAGAACAAAATTTTGTGAGTTAAGTATGATTTGTGAACTGAACATAACCACCAAGTATCATCAAGATAGTGTGAGACAATATTTGCTGGTATTTCGGAAACTCGTTAGTTCTTAGAAGCTTGGCAACCCCTCTCAATGAAAGGGCTTTTCCACAGTCTGTGCCTAGGGCTACTTGAAGAGGAAACAAACCATAGAGACAAAACTGAGAATTCCTTTAGTTTGTCAAGTTTCATAGAGCTACTACAAACCATGTTGGATTTAGAGTTCCGAATTCATCTATCTCTATAGGAGAGAAAAGAGTGAAACATAAAAATAAAAACTGCTACTGTAAAGGAACGCCTCAACCTAGAAGAACAAAATTTGGTGACCCAAGTTGGATTTGTGAACTTGTCATTACCACCACGTATCATCAAGATTGGGAGAAAAAATATTTGCTGGTATTTCGGAAACTCGTAATTTCTTGGAAGCTTGGCAACCCCTCTCAATGAAAGTGCTTTTCCACAGTCTCTGCTTAGGGCTACTTGAAGCGGAAACAAATCATAAAGACAAAACTGAGAACTCCTTAATTTTTTCACGTTTCAAAGCTCTACTACAAACCATGTTGGATTTAGAGTTCCAAATTCTTCCATATATATATATATATATATATATATATATATATATATATATATATATATATATATAGGAGAGAACAGAGGGAAACCTAAATATAAAAACTGCTACTGTAGACGATACCTAAATATAAAAACCTAGAAGAACAAAATTTGGTGAGCCAAGTGAGATTTGTGTACTTGTCATTACCACCACGTATCATTAGCATTGTGTGAAAAAATATTTGCTTTTATTTCAGAAAATCATAATTTCTTGGAAACATGGCAATCCCTTTCAAGGAAAGTGGTTTTCCACAGTCTCTGCTTATGGCTACATGAAGTGGAAACAAATCATAGAGACAAAACTGAGAACTTCTTTATTTTGTCAAGTTTCAAAGAGCTACTACACAGCATGTTGTATTTAGAGTTCCAAATTCATCTATCTATATCGGAGACAACAGAGGGAAACCTAAAAATATAAACTGCCTCTGTAAACGAACGCTTCAACCATGAAGAACAAAATTTTGTGAGTCAAGTATGAATTGGGTACTGAACATTACCACCAAGTATCATCAAGATTGGGTTAAAAAATATTTGCTGGTATTTCGGAAACTCGTTAATTCTTAGACGCGTGGCAACCCCTCTCAATGAAAGTGCTTTTCCACAGTCTGTGCCTAGGGCTACTTGAAGAGGAAACAAACCATAGAGACAAAACTGAGAATTCCTTTATTTTGTCACGTTTCAAAGAGCTACTACAAACCATGTTGGATTTAGAGTTCAAAATTCATCTACCTATATAGGAGAGAACAGAGTGACACCTAAAAATGAAAACTGATACTGTAGACGAAAGCTTCAACCTAGAAGAAGAAAATATGGTGAGCCAAGTGGGATTTGTGTACTGATCATTACCACCAAGTATCATCAACATTGATTTAAAAAATATTTGCTGATATTTCGAATACTTGTTATTTCTTAGAAACTTGGAAACCACTCTCAATGAAAGTGCTTTTCCACAGTCTCTGCCTAAGGCTACTTGAAGAGGAAACGAATCATAGAGACAAAACTGAGAACTCCTTGATTTTCTCAAGTTTCAAAGAGCTACTACAAACCATGTTGGATTTAGAGTTCCAAATTCATCTGTCTATATAGGAGAGAACAGCGTGAAACCTACAAATAAAAACAGCTACTGTAAATGAACGCTTCATCCTAGAAGAAGAAAATGTGGTGAGCCAAGTGGGATTTGTGTACTTGTCATTAGAACCACGTATCATCAACATTGGGTGAAAAAATATTTGCTGGTATTTCGAAAACTCGTAATTTCTTGGAAGCTAGGCAAACCCTTTCAATGAAAGTGCTTTTCCACAGTCTCTGCTTAGGGCTACATGAAGCGGAAACAAATCATAGAGACAAAACTGAGAACTCCTTTATTTTGAAGAGTTTCAAATGGCTATTACACACCATGTTGGATTTAGAGTTCTGAATTCATCTATCTATATAGGAGAGAACAAAGGGAACTTAAAAATATAAACTGCTACTGAAAACCAACGCTTCAACCTAGAAGAACAAAATTTGGTGAGTCAAGTGGTATTTGTGTACCGATCATTACCACCAAGTATCATCAAGATTGGGTGAAAAAATATTTGCTGGTATTTCGGAAAATCTTTATTTCTTACAAGTCTTGCTACCCTTCTCAATGAAAGTGCTTTTCCACAGTCTGTGCCAGGGCTACTTGAAGACGAAACAAACCATAGAGACAAAACTGAGAACTCCTTTATTTTGTCAAGTTACAAAGAGCTACTACAAACCATGTTGAATTTAGAGTTCCAAATTCATCTATCTATATAGGAGAGAACAGAGGGAGCCTAAAAATATAAATTACTACTGTAAATGAACACTTCTACCTAGAAGAACAAAATTTGGTGTGTCAAGTGGGATTTGTGTTCCGATCATTACCACCAAGTATCATCAACATTGGGTGAAAAAATATTTGCTGATATTTCGAATACTTGTTATTTCAGAAGCTTGGCAACCCCTCTCAATGAAAGTTCTTTTTTCACAGTCTCTGCCTAGGGCTACTTGATGAAGAAACAAACCATAGAGACAAAACTGAGAACTCCTTTATTTTGTCAAGTTTCAAAGAGCTACTACAAACCATGTTGAATTTAGAGTTCCAAATTCATCTATCTATATAGGAGAGAACAGAGTGAACCCTAAATATAAAAACTGCTACTGTAAACGAACGCTTCAAACTAGAAGAACAAAATTTGGTGAGCCAAGTGGGAATTGTGTACTGATCATTACCACCAAGTATCATCAACTTTGGGTGAAAAAATATTTGCTTGTATTTCGGAAACTCGTAATTTATTAGAAGCTTGGCAACCCCTTTCAATGAAAGTGCTTTTCCACAGTCTCTGCTTAGGGCTTCATGAAGTGGAAACAAATCATAAAGACAAAACTGAGAACTCCTTTATTTTGTCAAGTTTAAAAGATCTACTACAAACCAGGTTTGATTTAGAGTTCCAAATTCATCTATCTATATAGGAGAGACCAGAGTGAAACCTACAAATAAAAACTGCTACTGTAAACGAACAATTCAACCTAGAAGAACAAAATTTAGTGAGCCAAGTGGGATTTGTGGACTTGTCATTACCACCACGTATCATCAAGATTCGGTGAAAAAATATTTGCTGGTATTTCGGAAACTCGTAATTTCTTGAAAGCTTGGCAACCCCTCTCAATTAAAGTGCTTCTCCACCGTCTCTGCTTAGGGCTACTTGAAGCGGAAACCAATCATAGAGACAAAACTGAGAATTCCTTTATTTTGTCAAGAGTCAAAAAGCTACTACAAACCATGTTGAATTTAGTGTTCCAAATGCATCTATCTATACAGGAGAGAACAGAGGGAAACCTAAAATTATAAACTGCTACTGTAAACGAACGCTTCAAACTAGAAGAACAAATTTTGTTGAGTCAAGTGGGATTTGTGTACTGATCATTACCACCAAGTATCATCAAGATTGGGTGAAAAAATATTTGCTGGTATTTCGGAAACTCGTTATTTCTTATAACCTTGGCAACCCCTCTCAATGAACGTGCTTTTCCACCGTCTGTGACTAGGGCGACTTGAAGAGGAAACAAACCATAGAGACAAAACTGAGAACTCCTTTACTTTGTCAAGTTTCAAAAAGCTACTACAAGCCATGTTGGATTTAGAGTTCCAAATTCATCTACCTATATAGGAGACAACAAGGTGAAACCAAAAAATAAAAACTGATACTGTAGATTCCAAATTCATCTATCAATATAAGAGAGAACAGAATGAAACCTAAAAATATAAACTGCTACTGTAAACGAACGCTTCAACCTAGAAGAACAAAATTTGGTGAGCCAAGTGGGATTTGTGTACTTGTCATTACCACCACGCATCATCAATATTGGGTGAAAAAAATAATTGCTGATATTTCGAATACTTGTTATTTCTTAGAAACTTGGAAACCCCTCTCAATGAAAGTGGTTTTCCACAGTCTCTGCTAAGGGCTACATGAAGCGGAAACAAATCATAGAGACAAAATTAGAACTCCTTTATTTTGAAAAGTTTCAAAGAGCTATTACACACCATGTTGGATTTAGAGTTCCAAATTCATCTATCTATATAGGAGAGAACGGAGTGAAAACTAAAAATAAAAACTGCTACTGTAAACGAACGCTTCAACCTAGAAGAACAAAATTCGGTGAGCCAAGTGGGATTTGTGTACTTGTCATTACCACCACGTATCATCAACTTTGGGTGAAAAAATATTTGCTGGTATTTCGGGAACTCGTAATTTCTTGGAAGCTTGGCAACCCCTCTCAAGGAAAGTGCTTTTCCACAATCACTGCTTAGAACTACTTGAAGCGGAAACAAATCATAGAGACAAAACTGAGAACTCCTTTATTTTGTCAAGTTTCAAAGAGCTACTGCAAACCATGTTGGATTTAGAGTTCCAAATTCATCTATCTATATAGCAGAGAACAGAATGAAACCTAAATATAAAAACTGCTACTGTAGACGAACGCTTCAACCTAGAAGAACAAAATTTGATGAGGCAAGTGGAGTTTGTGTACTGATCATTACCACCAATGTCATCAAGATTGCGTGAAAAAATATATGATGGCATTTCGGAAACTCGTTATTTCTTAGAAGCATGGCAACCCCCCTCGATGAAAGTGCCTTTCCACCATCTGTGCCTAGGGATACTTGAAGAGGAAACAAACCATAGAGACAAAACTGAGAAGTCCTTTATTTTTTCAAGTTTCAAAGAGACACTACAAACCATGTTGGATTTAGAGTTCCAAATTCATCTTTCTATATAGCAGAGTACCGATGATAAATAAACATAAAAACTGCTACTGTAGACGAACGCTTCAACCTAGAAGAACAAAATTTGGTGAGCCAAGTGGGATTTGTGTACTGATCATTACCACCAAGTATCATCAAGATTGGGTAAAAAAATATTTGCTGGAATTTCGGAAACTCGTTTTTTCTTGGAAGCTCGGTAACCCCTCTCCAGGAAATTGCTTTTCCACAGTCACTGCTTAGGGCTACTTGAAGCGGAAACAAATCATAGACACAAAACTGAAAACTCCTTTACTTTGTCAAGTATCAAACAGCTACTACAAACCATATTGGATTTAGAGTTCCAAATTCATCTATCTATATAGCAGAGAAGAGAGTGAAACCTAAAAATAAAAACTGCTACTGAAAACGAACGCTTCAACCTGCAAGAACAAAATTTGGTAAGCCAAGTGGGATTTGTGGACTGATCATTACCACAAAGTATCATCAACATTGGGTGAAAAAATATTTGCTGGTATTTCGGAAACTCTTTATTTCTTAGAAGCTTGGCAAACCCTCTCAATGAAAGTGCTTTTCCACCGTCTGTGCCTAGGGATACTTGTAGAGGAAACAAACAATAGAGACAAAACTGAGAACTCCTTTATTTTGTCAAGTTTCAAAGAGCTACTAAAAACCATGTTGGATTTAGAGTTCCAAATTCATCTATCTATATAGGAGAGAACAGAGTAAAACCTAAATATAAAAACTGCTACTGTAGACGAACGCTTCAACCTAGAAGAACAAAATTTGGTGAGGCAAGTGGAGTTTGTGTACTGATCATTACCACCAAGTGTCATCAAGATTGCGTGAAAAAATATTTGCTGGTATTTCGGAAACTAGTTATTTCATAGAAGCTTGGCAACCCCACTCAATGAAAGCGCTTTTCCACAGTCTGTTCCTAGGGGTACTTGAAGAGGAAACAAACCATAGAGACAAAACTGAGAACTCCTTTATTTTGTCAAGTTTCAAAGAGCTACTACAAACCATGTTGGATTTAGAGTTCCAAATTCATCTATCTATATAGCAGAGAATAGAATGAAACCTAAAAATAGAAACTGCTACTGTAAACGAACACTTCAACCAAGAAAAACAAAATTTGGTGAGCCAAGTGGGATTTGTGTACTGATCATTACCACCAAGTATCATCAAGATTCGGTGAAAAAATATTTGCTGGTATTTCATAAACTCGTCATTTCCTAGAAGCTTGGCAGCCCCTCTCAATGAAAGTGTCTTTCCACAGTTTGTGCCTAGATCTAGTTGAAGAGGAAACAAAACATAGAGACAAAACTGAGAACTACTTTATTTTGTCAAGTTTCAAAGAGCTACTACAAACCATGTTGGATTAGAGTTCAAAATTCATCTATCTATACAGCAGAGAACAGAGTGAAACCTAAAAATAAAAACTGCTACTGTAAACGAACGCTTCAACCTACAAGAACAAAATTTGGTGAGCCAAGTGGGATTTGTGTACTGATCATTACCACAAACTATCATCAACATTGGGTGAAAAAATATTTGCTGGTATTTCGGAAACTAGATATTTCTTAGAACCTTGGCAAACCCTCTCAATGAAAGTGCTTTTCCACCATCTGTGCCTAGGACTATTTGAAGAGGAAACAAACCATAGAGACAAAACTGAGAACTCCTTTATTTTGTCAAGTTTCAAAGAGCTACTACAAACCATGTTGGATTTAGAGTTCCAAATTCATCTATCTATATAGCAGAGAACCGAGTGAAACCAAATTTAAAAACTGCTACTATAGATGAACGCTTCAACCTAGAAGAACCAATTTGGTGATCCAAGTGGGATTTGTGTACCGATCATTACCACCACGTATCATCAACCTTGGGTGAAAAAATATTTGCTGGTATTTCGGAAACTCGTATTTCTTGGAAGCTTGGCAACCCCTTTCAATGAAAGTGCTTTTCCACCGTCTCTGCTTAGGGCTAAATGAAGCTGAAACAAATCATAGAGAAAAAACTGAGAACTCCTTTACTTTGTCAAGTATCAAAGAGATACTACAAACCATATTGGATTTAGAGTTCCAAATTCATCTATCTATATAGATTAGAACAGAGTAAAACCTAAAAATAAAAATTGCTACTGTAGACGAATGCTTCAACCTAGAAGAACAAAATTTGGTCAGTCAAGTAAGATTTGTGTACCAATCATTACCACCAAGTATTATCAAGATTGGGTGAAACAATATTTGCTGGTATTTCGGAAACTCGTAATTTCTTGGAAGCTTGGCAAACCCTCTCAATGAAAGTGCTTTTCCACCGTTTGTGCCTGGGACTACTTGATGAGGAAACAAACCATAGAGACAAAAATGAGAACTCTTTTATTTTGTCAAGTTTCAAAGAGCTACTACAAACCATGTTGATTTAGAGTTCCAAATTCATGTATCTATATACTAGTGAACAGAGTGAAACCTACACATAAAAACTGCTACTGTAGACGAACGCTTCAACCTAGAAGAACAAAATTTGGTGAGCCAAGTGGGATTTGTGTACTGATCATTACCACCGAGTATCATCAAGATTGGGTGAAAAAATATTTGCTGGTATTTCGGAAACTCGTAATTTTTGGAGGCTTGGTAACCCCTCTCAATGAATGTGCTTTTCCACAGTCACTGCTTAGGGCTATTTGAAGCGGAAACAAATCATAGAGACAAAACTGAGAACTCCTTTATTTTGTCAAGTTTCAAAGAGCTACTACAAACCATATTGGATTTAGAGTTCCAAATTCATCAATCTATAATGGAGAGAACAGAATGAAACCTAAAAATAAAAACTGCTACTGTAGACGAACTCTTCAACCTAGAAGAACAAAATTTTGTGAGCCAAGTGGGATTTGTGTACTGATCATTACCACCAAGTGTCATCAAGATTGCGAGAAAAAAATATTTGCTCGTATTTCGGAAACTCGTTATTTCTTAGAAGATTGGCAACCCCTCTCAATGAATGTGCTTTCCACAGTCACTGCTTAGGGCTACATGAAGCGGAAACAAATCAAAAAGACAAAATTGAAAACTCCTTTATTTTGTCAAGTTTCAAAGAGCTACGACAAACCATGTTGGATTTAGAGTTCTAAATTCATCTATCTATATGGAGAGAACAGAGTGAAACCTAAATATAAAAATTGCTACTGTAGACGAACGCTTCATCCTAGAAGAACAAAATTTGGTGAGACAAGTGGGATTTGTGTACTGATCATTACCACCACGTATCAGCAACATTGGGTGACAAAATATTTGCTGGTATTTCGGAAACTCGTAATTTCTTTGAAGCTTGGCAACTCCTATCATTGAAAGTGCTTTTCCACACTCTGTGCCTAGGACTACATGAAGAGGAAACAAACCATAGTAACAAATCTGAGAACTCCTTTATTTTGTCAAGTTTCAAAGAGCTACTACAACCCATGTTGGATTTAGAGTTCCAAATTTATCTATCTATATAGCAGAGAACAGAGTGAAACCTAAATATAAAAACTGCTATTGTAGAAGAACGCTTCAACCTAGAAGAACAAAATTTGGTGAGCCAAGTGGGATTTGTGTACCGATATTCACCACCAAGTATCATCAAGATTGGGTGAAAAAATATTTGCTGGTAATTCGGAAATTCGTTATTTCTTAGAAGCTTTGCAACCCCTCTCAATGAAAGTGCTTTTCCACAGTCTCTGCTTAGGGCTACTTGAAGCGGAAATAAATCATAGAGACAAAACTGAGAACTCCTTTATTTTGTCAAGTTTCAAAGAGCTACTACAAACCATGTTGGATTTAGAGTTCCAAATTCATCTATCTATATAAAAGAGAACAGAGTAAACCTAAAAATAAAAACTGCTACTGTAGACGAATGCTTCAACCTGGAAGAACAAAATTTGGTGAGCCAAGTGGGATTTGTGTACTTGTCCTTACCACCAAGTATCATCAAGATCGGGTGAAAAAATATTTGGTGGTAAATCGGAAATTCGTTATTTCTTAGAAGCTTGACAACCCCTTTCAGTGAAAGTGCTTTTCCACAGTCTCTGCTTAGGGCTACATGAAGCGGAAACAAATCATAGAGACAAAACTGAGAACTCCTTTACTTTGTCAAGTTTCAAAGAGCTACTACAAACCATGTTGGATTTAGAGTTCAAAATTCATCTATCTATATAGGAGAGAACAGAGTGAAACCTAAATATAAAAACTGCTACTGTAGACGAATGCTTCAACCTAGAAGAACAAAATTTGGTGAGCCAAGTGGAATTTGTGTACTGATCATTACCACCAAGTGTCATCAAGATTGCGTGAAAAAATATTTGCTGGTATTTCGGAAACTCGTTATTTCTTAGAAGCTTGGCAACCCCACTCAATGAAAGTGCTTTTCCACAGTCTGTTCCTAGGGGTACTTTAAGAGGAAACAAACCATAGAGACAAAACTGAGAACTACATTATTTTGTCAAGTTTCAAAGAGCTACTACAAACCATGTTGGATTTAGAGTTCCAAATTCATCTGTCTATATAGGAGAGAACAGAGTGAAACCTTAAAATAAAAACTGCTACTGTAAACGAACGCTTCAACCTAGAAGAACAAAATTTGGTGAGCCAAGTGGGATTTGTGGACTTGTCATTACCACCACCTATCGTCAAGATTGGGTGAAAAAATATTTGCTCGTATTTCGGAAACTCGTAATTTCTTGGAAGCTTGGCAACCCCTCTCAATGAAAGTGCTTTTCCACAGTCTCTGCTTAGGGCTACTTGAAGCGAAACAAATCATAGAGAAAAAACTGAGAACTCCTTTACTTTGTCAAGTATCAAAGAGATACTACAAACCATATTGGATTTAGCGTTCCAAATTCATCTATCTATATAGATTAGAACAGAGTAAAACCTAAAAATAAAAATTGCTACTGTAGACGAATGCTTCAACCTAGAGGAACAAAATTTGGTCAGTCAAGTAAGATTTGTGTACCAATCATTACCACCAAGTATCATCAACATTGGGTGAAACAATATTTGCTGGTATTTCGGAAACTCGTAATTTTTTGGAAGCTTGGCAAACCCTCTCAATGAAAGTGCTTTTCCACCGTTTGTGCATGGGGCTACTTGATGAGGAAACAAACCATAGAGACAAAAATGAGAACTCTTTTATTTTGTCAAGTTTCAAAGAGCTACTACAAACCATGTTGGATTTAGAGTTCCAAATTCATGTATCTATATACTAGTGAACAGAGTGAAACCTACACATAAAAACTGCTACTGTAGACGAACGCTTCAACCTAGAAGAACAAAATTTGGTGAGCCAAGTGGGTTTTGTGGACTGATCATTACCACCAAGTATCATCAACATTGGTTTTAAAAAATATTTGCTGGTATTTTCGAAACTCGTTATTTCTTAGAAGCTTGGCAACCCTTCTCAGTGAAAGTGCTTTTCCACCGTCGGTGCGAGGGCTAATTAAAGAGGAAACAAACCATAGAGACAAAACTGAGAACTCCTTTCTTTTGTAAAGATTCAAAGAGCTACTACAAACCATGTTGGATTTAGAGTTCCAAATTCATTTATCTACATAGCAGAGAACAGAGTGAAACCTAAATATAAAAACTGCTACTGTAGATGAACGCTTCAACCTAGAAGAACAAAATTTGGTGAGCCAAGTGGGATTTGTGGACTTGTCATTACCACCACGTATCATCAAGATTGGGTGAAAAAATATTTGCTGGTATTTCGGAAACTCGTAATTTCTTGGAAGCTTGGCAACACCTCTCAATGAAAGTGCTTTTCCACAGTCTCTGCTTAAGGCTTCTTGAAGCGGAAGCAAATCATAGAGACAAAACTGAGAACTCCGTTATTTTATCAAGTTTCAAAGAGCTACTACAAACCATGTTGGATTTAGAGTTCCAAATTCATCTATCTATATAGGAGAGAACAGAGTAAAAACTAAAAATAAAAACTGCTACTGTAAACGAACGCTTCAACCAAAACAAAATTTGGTGAGCTAAGTGGGATTTGTGGACTTCTCGTTACCACCACGTATCATCAAGATTGGGTGATAATATACTTGCTGGTATTTCGGAAACTCGTAATTTCTTTTAAGCTTGGCAACCCCTCTCAATGAAAGTGCTTTTCCACAGTCTGTGCGTAGCGCTACTTGAAGTGGAAACAAATCATAGAGACAAAACTGAGAACTCCTTTATTTTGTCAAGTTTCAAAGAGCTACTACAAACCATGTTGGATTTAGAGTTCAAAATTCATCTATCTATATAAAAGAGAACAGAGTAAAACCTAAAAATAAAAACTGCTACTGTAGACGAATGCTTCAACCTAGAAGAACAAAATTTGGTGAGCCAAGTGGGATTTGTGTACGGATCATTACCACCAAGTGTCATCAAGATTGAGTGAAAAAATATTTGCTGGTATTTCGGAAACTCGTTATTTCTTAGAAGCTTGGCAACCCTTCTCAGTGAAAGTGCTTTTCCACCGTCGGTGCGAGGGCTAATTAAAGAGGAAACAAACCATAGAGACAAAACTGAGAACTCCTTTCTTTTGTAAAGATTCAAAGAGCTACCACAAACCATGTTGGATTTAGAGTTCCAAATTCATTTATCTACATAGCAGAGAACAGAGTGAAACCTAAATATAAAAACTGCTACTGTAGATGAACGCTTCAACCTAGAAGAACAAAATTTGGTGAGCCAAGTGAGATTTGTGGACTTGTCATTACCACCACGTATCATCAAGATTGGGTGAAAAAATATTTGCTGGTATTTCGGAAACTCGTAATTTCTTGGAAGCTTGGCAACACCTCTCAATGAAAGTGCTTTTCCACAGTCTCTGCTTAAGGCTACTTGAAGCGGAAACAAATCATAGAGACAAAACTGAGAACTCCGTTATTTTATCAAGTTTCAAAGAGCTACTACAAACCATGTTGGATTTAGAGTTCCAAATTCATCTATCTATATAGGAGAGAACAGAGTGAAAACTAAAAATAAAAACTGCTACTGTAAACGAACGCTTCAACCAAAACAAAATTTGGTGAGCTAAGTGGGATTTGTGGACTTCTCATTACCACCACGTATCATCAAGATTGGGTGATAATATATTTGCTGGTATTTCGGAAACTCGTAATTTCTTTTAAGCTTGGCAACCCCTCTCAATGAAAGTGCTTTTCCACAGTCTGTGCGTAGGGCTACTTGAAGTGGAAACAAATCATAGAGACAAAACTGAGAACTCCTTTATTTTGTCAAGTTTCAAAGAGCTACTACAAACCATGTTGGATTTAGAGTTCCAAATTCATCTATCTATATAAAAGAGAACAGAGTAAAACCTAAAAATAAAAACTGCTACTGTAGACGAATGCTTCAACCTAGAAGAACAAAATTTGGTGAGCCAAGTGGGATTTGTGTACTTGTCCTTACCACCAAGTATCATCAAGATTGAGTGAAAAAATATTTGCTGGTATTTCGGAAACTCGTTATTTCTTAGAAGCTTCGCAACACCTCTCAATGAAAGTGCATTTCCACAGTCTCTGCTTAGGGATACTTGAAGCGGAAACAAACCATAGAGACAAAACTGAGAACTCCTTTATTTTGTCAAGTTTCAAAGAGCTACTACAAACCATGTTGGATTTAGAGTTCCAAATTCATCTATCTATATAGATTAGAACAGAGTAAAACCTAAAAATAAAAATTGCTACTGTAGACGAATGCTTCAACCTAGAAGAACAAAATTTGGTCAGTCAAGTAAGATTTGTGTACCAATCATTACCACCAAGTATCATCAACATTGGGTGAAACAATATTTGCTGGTATTTCGGAAACTCGTAATTTCTTGGAAGCTTGGCAAACCCTCTCAATGAAAGTGCTTTTCCACCTTTTGTGCCTGGGGCTACTTGATGAGGAAACAAACCATAGAGACAAACATGAGAACTCTTTTATTTTGTCAAGTTTCAAAGAGCTACTACAAACCATGTTGGATTTAGAGTTCCAAATTCATGTATCTATATACTAGTGAACAGAGTGACACCTACACATAAAAACTGCTACTGTAGACGAACGCTTCAAACTAGAAGAACAAAATTTGGTGAGCCAAGTGGGATTTGTGGACTTGTCATTACCACCACGTATCATCAAGATTGGGTGAAAAAATATTTGCTGGTATTTCGGAAACTCGTAATGTCTTGGAAGCTTGGCAACACCTCTCAATGAAAGTGCTTTTCCAAAGTCTCTGCTTAAGGCTACTTGAAGCAGAAACAAATCATAGAGACAAAACTGAGAATTCCGTTATTTTATCAAGTTTCAAAGAGCTACTACAAACCATGTTGGATTTAGAGTTCCAAATTCATCTATCTATATAGGAGAGAACAGAGTGAAAACTAAAAATAAAATGTGCTACTGTAAACGAACGCTTCAACCAAAACAAAATTTGGTGAGCTAAGTGGGATTTGTGGACTTCTCATTACCACCACGTATCATCAAGATTGGGTGATAATATATTTGCTGGTATTTCGGAAACTCGTAATTTCTTTTAAGCTTGGCAACCCCTCTCAATGAAAGTGCTTTTCCACAGTCTGTGCGTAGGGCTACTTGAAGTGGAAACAAATCATAGAGACAAAACTGAGAACTCCTTTATTTTGTCAAGTTTCAAAGAGCTACTACAAACCATGTTGGATTTAGAGTTCCAAATTCATCTATCTATATAAAAGAGAACAGAGTAAAACCTAAAAATAAAAACTGCTCCTGTAGACGAATGCTTCAACCTAGAAGAACAAAATTTGGTGAGCCAAGTGGGATTTGTGTACTTGTCCTTACCACCAAGTATCATCAAGATTGAGTGAAAAAATATTTGCTGGTATTTCGGAAACTCGTTATTTCTTAGAAGCTTCGCAACACCTCTCAATGAAAGTGCATTTCCACAGTCTCTGCTTAGGGATACTTGAAGCGGAAACAAACCATAGAGACAAAACTGAGAACTCCTTTATTTTGTCAAGTTTCAAAGAGCTACTACAAACCATGTTGGATTTAGAGTTCCAAATACATCTGTCTATATAGCAGAGAACAGAGTGAAACCTAAATATAAAAACTCCTACTATAGACCAACGCTTCAACCTAAAAGAACAAAATTTGGTGAGCCAAGTGGGATTTGTGTACCGATCATTACCACCACGTATCATCTACATTGGGTGACAAAATATTTGCTGGTATTTCGGAAATTCGTAATTTCTTGGAAGCTTGGAAACCCCTTTCAGTGAAAGTGCTTTTCCACAGTCTCTGCTTAGAGCTACATGAAGCGGAAACAAATCATAGAGACAAAACTGAGAACTCCTTTACTTTGTCAAGTTTCAAAGAGCTACTACAAACCATATTGGATTTAGAGTTCCAAATTTATCTATCTATATAGGAGAGAACAGAGTGAAACCTAAATATAAAAACTGCTACTGTTGACGAATGCTTAAACCTAGAAGAACAAAATTTGGTGAGCCAAGTGGAATTTGTGTACTGATCATTACCACCAAGTGTCATCAAGATTGCGTGAAAAAATATTTGCTGGTATTTCAGAAACTCGTTATTTCTTAGAAGCTTGGCAACCCCACTCAATGAAAGTGCTTTTCCACAGTCTGTTCTTAGGGGTACTTTAAGAGGAAACAAACCATAGAGACAAAACTGAGAACTACTTTATTTTGTCAAGTTTCAAAGAGCTACTACAAACCATGTTGGATTTAGAGTTCCAAATTCATCTGTCTATATAGGAGAGAACAGAGTGAAACCTTAAAATAAAAACTGCTACTGTAAACGAACGCTTCAACCTAGAAGAACAAAATTTGGTGAGCCAAGTGGGATTTGTGGACTTGTCATTACCACCACGTATCATCAAGATTGGGTGAAAAAATATTTGCTGGTATTTCCGAAACTCGTAATTTCTTGGAAGCTTGGCAACCCCTCTCAATGAAAGTGCTTTTCCACAGTCTCTGCTTAGGGCTACTTGAAGCATAACAAATCATAGAGAAAAAACTGAGAACTCCTTTCTTTTGTCACGTTTCAAGGAGCTACTAAAAACCATATTGGATTTAGAGTTCCAAATTCATCTATCTATATAGGAGAGAACAGAGTGAAACCTAAATATAAAAACTACTACTGTAGATGAACGCTTCAACCTAGAAGAACAAAATTTGGTGAGCCAAGTTGGTTTTGTGGACTGATCATTACCACCAAGTATCATCAACATTGGGTGAAAAAAATATTTGCTGGTATTTCGGAAACTGGTTATTTCTTAGAAGCTTGGCAACCCCTCTCAATGAAAGTGCTTTTCCACCGTCGGTGCGAGGGCTAATTAAAGAGGGAACAAACCATAGAGACAAAACTGAGAACTCCTTGATTTTGTAAAGATTCAAAGAGCTACTACAAACCATGTTGGATTTAGAGTTCCAAATTCATTTATCTATATAGCAAAGAACAAAGTGAAACCTAAATATAAAAACTGCTACTGTAGATGAACGCTTCAACCTAGAAGAACAAAATTTGGTGAGCCAAGTGGGATTTGTGGACTTGTCGTTACCACCATGTATCATCAAGATTGGGTGAAAAAATATTTGCTGGCATTTCGGAAACTCGTAATTTCTTGGAAGCTTGGCAACACCTCTCAATGAAAGTGCTTTTCCACAGTCTCTGCTTAAGGCTACTTGAAGCGGAAACAAATCATAGAGACAAAACTGAGAACTCCTTTATTTTATCAAGTTTCAAAGAGCTACTACAAACCATGTTGGATTTAGAGTTCCAAATTCATCTATCTGTATAGGAGAGAACAGAGTGAAACCTAAAAATAAAAACTGGTACTGTAAACGAACGCTTCAACCTAGAAGAACAAAATTTGGTGAGCTAAGTGGGATTTGTGGACTTCTCATTACCACCACGTATCATCAAGATTGGGTGATAATATATTAGCTGGTATTTCGGAAACTCGTAATTTCTTTGAAGCTTGGCAAACCCTCTCAATGAAAGTGCTTTTCCACAGTCTGTGCGTAGGGCTACTTGAAGTGGAAACAATTCATAGAGACAAAACTGAGAACTCCTTTATTTTGTCAAGTTTCAAAGAGCTACTACAAACCATGTTGGATTTAGAGTTCCAAATTCATCTATCTATATAAAAGAGAACAGAGTAAAACCTAAAAATAAAAACTGCTACTGTAGACGAATGCTTCAACCTAGAAGAACAAAATTTGGTGAGAAAAGTGGGATTTGTGTACTTGTCCTTACCACCAAGTATCATCAAGATTGGGTGAAAAAATATTTGCTAGTATTTCGGAAACTCATTATTTCTTAGAAGCTTGGCAACCCCTCTCAATGAAAGTGCTTTCCCACAATCTCTGCGTAGGGCTATTGAAGCGGAAACAAATCATAGAGACAAAACTGAGAACTCCTTTATTTTGTCAAGTTTCAAAGAGCTACTACAAACCATGTTGGATTTAGAGTTCCAAATTCATCTATCTATATAGGAGAGAACAGAGTGAAACCTAAATATATATTCTGTGACTGTAGACGAACGCTTCAACCTAGAAGAACAAAATTTGGTGAGCCAAGTGGGTTTTGTGTACCGATCTTCACCACCAAGTATCATCAAGATTGGGTGAAATAATATTTGCTGGTAATTCGGAAACTCATTATTTCTTAGAAGCTTGGCAACCTCTGTCAATGAAAGTGCTTTTCCACAGTCTCTTCTTAGGGCTACTTGAAGCGGAAACAAATAATAGAGACAAAACTGAGACCTCATTTATTTTGTCAAGTTTCAAAGGGCTACTACAAACCATGTTGGATTTAGAGTTCCAAATTCATCTATCTATATAGGAGAGAACAGAGTGAAACCTAAAAATAAAAACTGGTACTGTAAACGAACGCTTCAACTTAGAAGAACAAAATTTGGTGAGCCAAGGGGGATTTGTGGACTTCTCATTACCACCAAGTATCATCAAGATTGGGTGAAAAAATATTTGCTGGTATTTCGAAAACTCGTTATTTCTTAGAAGCTTGGCAACCCTTCTCAATGAAAGTGCTTTTCCACAGTCTGTGCCTAGGGCTACTTGAAGAGGAAACAAACCATAGAGACAAAACTGAGAAATCCTTTATTTTTTTAACTTACAAAGAGCTACTACAAACCATGTTAGATTTAGAGTTCCAAATTCATCTATCTATATAGCAGAGAACAGAGTGAAACCTAAATATAAAAACTGCTACTGTAGACGAACTCTTCAACCTAGAAGAACAAAATTTGGTGAGCCAAGTGGGATTTGTGTACTGATCATTACCACAAAGTATCATCAAGATTGGGTTAAAAAATATTTGCTGGTATTTCGGAAACTCGTTATTTCTTAGAAGCTTGGCAACCCCTCTCAATGAAAGTGCTTTTACACAGTCTGTGCCAGGGCTACTTGAATAGGAAACAAACCATAGAGACAAAATTGAGTACTCGTTTATTTTGTCAAGTTTCAAAGAGCTACTACAAACCATGTTGGATTTAGAGTTCCAAATTCATCTATCTATATATGAGAGAACAGAGTGAAACCTGAAAATAAAAACTGCTACTGAAAACGAACGCATCAACCTAGAAGAACAAAATTTGGTGAGTCGAGTGGGATTTGTGTACCGATGATTACCACCAAGTATCATCAAGATTGGGGAAAAAATATTTGCTGGTATTTCGGAAAATGGTAATTTCTTGGAAGCTTGGCAACCCCTCTCAATGAAAGTGCTTTTCCACCATCTGTGCCTAGGGCTATTTGAGGAGGAAACAAAGCATAGAGACAAAACTGAGAACTCCTTTATTTTCTCAAGTTTCAAAGAGCCACTACAAACCATGTTGGATTTAGAGTTCCAAATTCATCTATCTATATACGAGAAAACAGAGTGAAACCTAAAAATAAAAACTGCTACTGTAGAAGAACGCTTCAACCTAGAAGAACAAAATTTGGTGAGCCAAGTGGGATTTGTGTACTGATCATTACCACCAAGTATCATCAAGATTGGGTGAAAAAATATTTGCTGGTATTTCGGAAACTCGTAATTTCTTGGAATCTTGGCAACCCCTCTCAATGAAAGTGCTTTTACACCGTCTGTGCCTAGGGCACCTTGAAATGGAAACAAACCATAGACACAAAACTGAGAACTCCTTTATTTTGTGAAGTTTCAAAGAGCTACTACAAACCATGTTGGATTTAGAGTTCCAAATTCATCTATCTATATAGCAGAGAACAGAGTGAAACCTAAACATAAAAACTGCTACTGTAGATGAACGCTTCAACCTGGAAGAACAAAATTTGGTGAGCCAAGTGGGATTTGTGTACTGATCATTACCACCACGTATTATCAAGATTGGGTGAAAAAATATTTGCTAGTATTTCGGAAACTTGTAATTTCTTGGAAGCTTGGCAACCCCTCTCAATGAAAGTGCTTTTCCACAGTCAGTGCCTAGGGCTACTTGAAGAGGAAACAATCCATAGAGACAAAACTGAGACCTCCTTTATTTTGTCAAGTTTCAAAGAGCTACTACAAACCATGTTGGATTTAGAGTTCCAAATTCATCTATCTATATAGGAGAGAACAGAGTGAAACCTAAATATAAAAACTGCTACTGTAGACGAACGCTTCAACCTAGAAGAACAATATTTGGCTCAGCCAAGTGGGTTTGTGTAACGTTCTTAAGTTAAATCGATTCGGTGCAACAGTATGCAGGTTGGTCTTATTTTTAGGTTTTTAGCCCTGTTCTCTCCTGATAGTAGGGGGGGAAACATGAATTTGGGAACTCCACAGTCTCTGTTTAGGGCTACTTGAAGCGGAAACAAATCATAGTGACGAAACTGAGAACTCCTTTATTTTGTCAAGGTTCAAAAAGCTACTACAAACCATGTTGGATTTAGAGTTCCAAATTCATGTTTCTATATAGGAGAGAACAGGGTAAAAACTAAAAATAGAAACTGCTACTGTAGACGAATGCTTCAACCTAGAAGAACAAAACTTGGTGAGCCAAGTGGGATTTGTGTACTTGTCCTTACCACCAAGTATCATCAAGATGGGGTGAAAAAATATTCGCTGGTATTTCGGAAACTAGTTATTTCTTAGAAACTTGGCAACCCCTCTCAATGAAAGTGCTTTTCCACAGTCTGTGCCAGGGCTACTTGAAGAGGAAACAAACCATAGAGACAAAACTGAGAACTCCTTTATTTTGTCAAGTTTCAAAGAGCAACTACAAACCATGTTGGATTTAGAGTTCCAAATTCATCTATCTATATAGGAGAGAACAGAGTGAAACCTAAAAATAAAAACTGCTACTGAAAACGAACGCATCAACCTAGAAGAACAAAATTTGGTGAGCAAATTGGGAATTGTGTACTGATCATTACCAAGAAGTATCATCAAGATTGGGGAAAAAATATTTGCTGGTATTTCGGAAAATCGTAATTTCTTGGAAGCTTGGAACCCCTTTCAATGAAAGTGCTTTTGCACAGTCTCTGCTTAGGGCTACATGAAGCGGAAACATCATAGAGACAAACTGAGAACTCCTTTATTTTGTCAAGTTTCATAGAGCTACTACAAACCATATTGGATTTAGAATTTCAAATTCATCTATCTATATAAAAGATACAGAGTGAAACCTAAATATAAAAACTGCTACTGTAGACGAATGCTTCAACCTAGAAGAACAAAATTTGGTGAGCCAAGTGGGATTTGTGTACTGATCATTACCACCAAGTGTCATCAAGATTGCGAGAAAAAGTATTTGCTGGTATTTCGGAAACTCGTTATTTCTTAGAAGCTTGGCAACCCCTCTCAATGAAAGTGGTTTTCCACCTTCTGTGCCTAGGGCTAATTGAAGAATAAACAAACCATAGGGACAAAACTGAGAACTCCTTTATTTTGTCAAGTTTCAAAAAGCTACTACAAACAATGTTGGATTTAGAGTTCCAAATTCATCTATCTCTATAGGAGAGAACAAAGTGAAACCTAAAAATAAAAACTGCTATTGTAGACGAACCCTTCAACCTAGAAGAACAAAATTTGGTGAGCCAAGTGGGATTTTGTGAACCGATCATTACCACCAATTATCATCAAGATTGGGTGAAAGAATATTTCTGGTATTTCGGAAACTCGTAATTTCTTGGAAGCTTTTCAACCCCTCTCAATGAAAGTGCTTTTCCACAGTCTGTGCCTAGGACTACTTGAAGAGGAAACAAATCATAGAGACAAAACTGAGAACTACTTTATTTTGTCAAGTTTCAAAGAGCTACTGCAAACAATGTTGGATTTAGAATTCCAAATTCATCTATCTATATAGGAGAGAACAGAGTGAAACCTAAAAATAAAAACTGCTACTGTAAACGAACGCTTCAACCTAGAAGAACAAAATTTGGTGAGCTAAGTGGGATTTGTGGACTTCTCATTACCACCACGTATCATCAAGATTGGGTGAAAAAATATTTGCTGGTATTTCGGAAACTCGTAATTTCTTGGAAGCTTGGCAACCCCTCTCAATGAAAGTGCTTTCCCACAATCTCTGCATAGGGCTATTGAATCGGAAACAAATCATAGAGACAAAACTGAGAACTCCTTTATTTTGTCAAGTTTCAAAGAGCTACTACAAACCATGTTAGATTTAGAGTTCCAAATTCATCTATCTATATAGCAGAGAACAGAGTGAAACCTAAATATAAAAACTGCTACTGTAGACGAACTCTTCAACCTAGAAGAACAAAATTTGGTGAGCCAAGTGGGATTTGTGTACTGATCATTACCACAAAGTATCATCAAGATTGGGTTAAAAAATATTTGCTGGTATTTCGGAAACTCGTTATTTCTTAGAAGCTTGGCAACCCCTCTCAATGAAAGTGCTTTTACACAGTCTGTGCCAGGGCTACTTGAATAGGAAACAAACCATAGAGACAAAATTGAGAACTCCTTTATTTTGTCACGTTTCAGAGAGCTACTACAAACCATGTTGGATTTAGAGTTCCAAATTCATCTATCTATATATGAGAGAACAGAGTGAAACCTAAAAATAAAAACTGCTACTGAAAACGAACGCATCAACCTAGAAGAACAAAATTTGGTGAGTCGAGTGGGATTTGTTTACCGATGATTACCACCAAGTATCATCAAGATTGGGGAAAAAATATTTGCTGGTATTTCGGAAAATGTTAATTTCTTGGAAGCTTGGCAACCCCTCTCAATGAAAGTGCTTTTCCACCGTCTGTGCCTAGGGCTATTTGAAGAGGAAACAAAGCATAGAGACAAAACTGAGAACTCCTTTATTTTGTCAAGTTTCAAAGAGCCACTACAAACCATGTTGGATTTAGAGTTCCAAATTCATCTATCTATATACGAGAAAACAGAGTGAAACCTAAAAATAAAAACTGCTACTGTAGAAGAACGCTTCAACCTAGAAGAACAAAATTTGGTGAGCCAAGTGGGATTTGTGTACTGATCATTACCACCAAGTATCATCAAGATTGGGTGAAAAAAATATTTGCTGGTATTTGGGAAACTCGTAATTTCTTGGAAGCTTGGCAACCCCTCTCAATGAAAGTGCTTTTACACCGTCTGTGCCTAGGGCATCTTGAAATGGAAACAAACCATAGACACAAAACTGAGAACTCCTTTATTTTGTCAAGTTTCAAAGAGCCACTACAAACCATGTTGGATTTAGAGTTCCAAATTCATCTATCTATATAGCAGAGAACAGAGTGAAACCTAAACATAAAAACTGCTACTGTAGACCAACGCTTCAACCTGGAAGAACAAAATTTGGTGAGCCAAGTGGGATTTGTGTACTGATCATTACCACCAAGTATTATCAAGATTGGGTGAAAAAATATTTGCTAGTATTTCGGAAACTTGTAATTTCTTGGAAGCTTGGCAACCCCTCTCAATGAAAGTGCTTTTCCACAGTCAGTGCCTAGGGCTACTTGAAGAGGAAACAATCCATAGAGACAAAACTGAGACCTCCTTTATTTTGTCAAGTTTCAAAGAGCTACTAAAAACCATGTTGGATTTAGAGTTCCAAATTCATCTATTTATATAGGAGAGAACAGAGTGAAACCTAAATATAAAAACTGCTACTGTAGACGAACGCTTCAACCTAGAAGAACAATATTTGGTGAGCCAAGTGGGATTTTTGTATCGATCTTCACCACCAAGTAAAATCACGATTGGGTGAAAAAATATTTGCTGGTAATTCGGAAACTCCTTATTTCTTAGAAGCTTTGCAACCCCTCTCAATGATAGTACTTTTCCACAGTCTCTGTTTAGGGCTACTTGAAGCGGAAACAAATCATAGTGACGAAACTGAGAACTCCTTTATTTTGTCAAGGTTCAAAAAGCTACTACAAACCACGTTGGATTTAGAGTTCCAAATTCATGTTTCTATATAGGAGAGAACAGAGTAAAACCTAAAAATAGAAACTGCTACTGTAGACGAATGCTTCAACCTAGAAGAACAAAACTTGGTGAGCCAAGTGGGATTTGTGTACTTGTCCTTACCACCAAGTATCATCAAGATGGGGTGAAAAAATATTCGCTGGTATTTCGGAAACTAGTTATTTCTTAGAAATTTGGCAACCCCTCTCAATGAAAGTGCTTTTCCACAGTCTGTGCCAGGGCTACTTGAAGAGGAAACAAACCATAGAGACAAAACTGAGAACTCCTTTATTTTGTCAAGTTTCAAAGAGCAACTACAAACCATGTTGGATTTAGAGTTCCAAATTCATCTATCTATATAGGAGAGTACAGAGTGAAACCTAAAAATAAAAACTGCTACTGAAAACGAACGCATCAACCTAGAAGAACAAAATTTGGTGAGCAAATTGGGTATTGTGTACTGATCATTACCACCAAGTATCATCAAGATTGGGGAAAAAATATTTGCTGGTATTTCGGAAAATCGTAATTTCTTGGAAGCTTGGAACCCCTTTCAATGAAAGTGCTTTTGCACAGTCTCTGCTTAGGGCTACATGAAGCGGAAACAAATCATAGAGACAAACTGAGAACTCCTTTACTTTGTCAAGTTTCATAGAGCTACTACAAACCATATTGGATTTAGAATTTCAAATTCATCTATCTATATAAAAGATACAGAGTGAAACCTAAATATAAAAACTGCTACTGTAGACGAATGCTTCAACCTAGAAGAACAAAATTTGGTGATCCAAGTGGGATTTGTGTACTGATCATTACCACCAAGTGTCATCAAGATTGCGAGAAAAAGTATTTGCTGGTATTTCGGAAACTCGTTATTTCTTAGAAGCTTGGCAACCCCTCTCAATGAAAGTGGTTTTCCACATTCTGTGCCTAGGGCTAATTGAAGAATAAACAAACCATAGGGACAAAACTGAGAACTCCTTTATTTTGTCAAGTTTCAAAAAGCTACTACAAACCATGTTGGATTTAGAGTTCCAAATTCATCTATCTCTATAGGAGAGAACAAAGTGAAACCTAAAAATAAAAACTGCTACTGTAGACGAACCCTTCAACCTAGAAGAACAAAATTTGGTGAGCCAAGTGGGATTTTGTGAACCGATCATTACCACCAAGTATCATCAAGATTGGGTGAAAGAATATTTCTGGTATTTCGGAAACTCGTAATTTCTTGGAAGCTTTTCAACCCCTCTCAATGAAAGTGCTTTTCCACAGTCTGTGCCTAGGACTACTTGAAGAGGAAACAAATCATAGAGACAAAACTGAGAACTACTTTATTTTGTCAAGTTTCAAAGAGCTACTGCAAACCATGTTGGATTTAGAATTCCAAATTCATCTATCTATATAGGAGAGAACAGAGTGAAACCTAAAAATAAAAACTGCTACTGTAAACGAACGCTTCAACCTAGAAGAACAAAATTTGGTGAGCTAAGTGGGATTTGTGGACTTCTCATTACCACCACGTATCATCAAGATTGGGTGAAAAAATATTTGCTGGTATTTCGGAAACTCGTAATTTCTTGGAAGCTTGGCAACCCCTCTCAATGAAAGTGCTTTCCCACAATCTCTGCATAGGGCTATTGAATCGGAAACAAATCATAGAGACAAAACTGAGAACTCCTTTATTTTGTCAAGTTTCAAAGAGCTACTACAAACCATGTTGGATTTAGAGTTCCAAATTCATCTATCTATATAGGAGAGAACAGAGTGAAACCTAAATATAAATTCTGCGACTGTATACGAACGCTTCAACCTAGAAGAACAAAATTTGGTGAGCCAAGTGGGTTTTGTGTACCGATCTGCACCACCAAGTATCATCAAGATTGGGTGAAATAATATTTGCTGGTAATTCGGAAACTCGTTATTTCTTAGAAGCTTGGCAACCCCTGTCAATGAAAGTGCTTTTCCACAGTCTCTTCTTAGGGCTACTTGAATCGGAAACAAATAATAGAGACAAAACTGCGAACTCATTTATTTTGTCAAGTTTCAAAGGGCTACTACAAACCATGTTGGATTTAGAGTTCCAAATTCATCTATCTATATAGGAGAGAACAGAGTGAAACCTAAAAATAAAAACTGGTACTGTAAACGAACGCTTCAACTTAGAAGAACAAAATTTGGTGAGCCAAGTGGGATTTGTGGACTTGTCATTTCCACCACGTATCATCAAGTTTGGGTGAAAAAATATTTGCTGGTATTTCGGAAACTCGTAATTTCTTGGAAGCTTGGTAACCCCTCTCAATGAAATTGCTTTTCCACCGTCTGTGCCAAGGGCACCTTGAAATGGAAACAAACCATAGACACAAAACTGAGAACTCCTTTATTTTGTCAAGTTTCAAAGAGCCACTACAAACCTTGTTGGATTTAGAGTTCCAAATTCATCTATCTATATAGCAGAGACCAGAGTGAAACCTAAACATAAAAACTGCTACTGTAGACGAACGCTTCAACCTAGAAGAACAAAACTTGGTGAGCCAAGTGAGATTTGTGTACTTCTCATTACCACCAAGTATCATCAAGATTGGGTGAAAAAATATTTGCTGGTATTTCGAAAACTCGTTATTTCTTAGAAGCTTGGCAACCCCTCTCAATGAAAGTGCTTTTCCACAGTCTGTGCCTAGGGCTACTTGAAGAGGAAACAAACCATAGAGACAAAACTGAGAACTCCTTTATTTTTTTAACTTTCAAAGAGCTACTACAAACCATGTTAGATTTAGAGTTCCAAATTCATCTATCTATATAGCAGAGAACAGAGTGAAACCTAAATATAAAAACTGCTACTGTAGACGAACTCTTCAACCTAGAAGAACAAAATTTGGTGAGCCAAGTGGGATTTGTGTACTGATCATTACCACAAAGTATCATCAAGATTGGGTTAAAAAATATTTGCTGGTATTTCGGAAACTCGTTATTTCTTAGAAGCTTGGCAACCCCTCTCAATGAAAGTGCTTTTACACAGTCTGTGCCAGGGCTACTTGAATAGGAAACAAACCATAGAGACAAAATTGAGAACTCCTTTATTTTGTCAAGTTTCAGAGAGCTACTACAAACCATGTTGGATTTAGAGTTCCAAATTCATCTATCTATATATGAGAGAACAGAGTGAAACCTAAAAATAAAAACTGCTACTGAAAACGAACGCATCAACCTAGAAGAACAAAATTTGGTGAGTCGAGTGGGATTTGTGTACCGATGATTACCACCAAGTATCATCAAGATTGGGGAAAAAATATTTTCTGGTATTTCGGAAAATGGTAATTTCTTGGAAGCTTGGCAACCCCTCTCAATGAAAGTGCTTTTCCACCGTCTGTGCCTAGGGCTATTTGAAGAGGAAACAAAGCATAGAGACTAAACTGAGAACTCCTTTATTTTGTCAAGTTTCAAAGAGCCACTACAAACCATGTTGGATTTAGAGTTCCAAATTCATCTATCTATATACGAGAAAACAGAGTGAAACCTAAAAATAAAAACTGCTACTGTAGAAGAACGCTTCAACCTAGAAGAACAAAATTTGGTGAGCCAAGTGGGATTTGTGTACTGATCATTACCACCAAGTATCATCATGATTGCGTGAAAAAAATATTTGCTGGTATTTGGGAAACTCGTAATTTCTTGGAAGCTTGGCAACCCCTCTCAATGAAAGTGCTTTTACACCGTCTGTGCCTAGGGCATCTTGAAATGGAAACAAACCATAGACACAAAACTGAGAACTCCTTTATTTTGTCAAGTTTCAAAGAGCCACTACAAACCATGTTGGATTTAGAGTTCCAAATTCATCTATCTATATAGCAGAGAACAGAGTGAAACCTAAACATAAAAACTGCTACTGTAGACCAACGCTTCAACCTGGAAGAACAAAATTTGGTGAGCCAAGTGGGATTTGTGTACTGATCATTACCACCAAGTATTATCAAGATTGGGTGAAAAAATATTTGCTAGTATTTCGGAAACTTGTAATTTCTTGGAAGCTTGGCAACCCCTCTCAATGAAAGTGCTTTTCCACAATCAGTGCCTAGGGCTACTTGAAGAGGAAACAATCCATAGAGACAAAACTGAGACCTCCTTTATTTTGTCAAGTTTCAAAGAGCTACTAAAAACCATGTTGGATTTAGAGTTCCAAATTCATCTATCTATATAGGAGAGAACAGAGTGAAACCTAAATATAAAAACTGCTACTGTAGACGAACGCTTCAACCTAGAAGAACAATATTTGGTGAGCCAAGTGGGATTTTTGTATCGATCTTCACCACCAAGTAAAATCACGATTGGGTGAAAAAATATTTGCTGGTAATTCGGAAACTCCTTATTTCTTAGAAGCTTTGCAACCCCTCTCAATGATAGTACTTTAGCACAGTCTCTGTTTAGGGCTACTTGAAGCGGAAACAAATCATAGTGACGAAACTGAGAACTCCTTTATTTTGTCAAGGTTCAAAAAGCTACTACAAACCATGTTGGATTTAGAGTTCCAAATTCATGTTTCTATATAGGAGAGAACAGAGTAAAACCTAAAAATAGAAACTGCTACTGTAGACGAATGCTTCAACCTAGAAGAACAAAACTTGGTGAGCCAAGTGGGATTTGTGTACTTGTCCTTACCACCAAGTATCATCAAGATGGGGTGAAAAAATATTCGCTGGTATTTCGGAAACTAGTTATTTCTTAGAAACTTGGCAACCCCTCTCAATGAAAGTGCTTTTCCACAGTCTGTGCCTAGGGCTACTTGAAGAGGAAACAAACCATAGAGACAAAACTGAGAACTCCTTTATTTTGTCAAGTTTCAAAGAGCAACTACAAACCATGTTGGATTTAGAGTTCCAAATTCATCTATCTATATAGGAGAGAACAGAGTGAAACCTAAAAATAAAAACTGCTACTGAAAACGAACGCATCAACCTAGAAGAACAAAATTTGGTGAGCAAATTGGGTATTGTGTACTGATCATTACCACCAAGTATCATCAAGATTGGGGAAAAAATATTTGCTGGTATTTCGGAAAATCGTAATTTCATGGAAGCTTGGAACCCCTTTCAATGAAAGTGCTTTTGCACAGTCTCTGCTTAGGGCTACATGAAGCGGAAACAAATCATAGAGACAAACTGAGAACTCCTTCACTTTGTCAAGTTTCATAGAGCTACTACAAACCATATTGGATTTAGAATTTCAAATTCATCTATCTATATAAAAGATACAGAGTGAAACCTAAATATAAAAACTGCTACTGTAGACGAATGCTTCAACCTAGAAGAACAAAATTTGGTGATCCAAGTGGGATTTGTGTACTGATCATTACCACCAAGTGTCATCAAGATTGCGAGAAAAAGTATTTGCTGGTATTTCGGAAACTCGTTATTTCTTAGAAGCTTGGCAACCCCTCTCAATGAAAGTGGTTTTCCACATTCTGTGCCTAGGGCTAATTGAAGAATAAACAAACCATAGGGACAAAACTGAGAACTCCTTTATTTTGTCAAGTTTCAAAAAGCTACTACAAACAATGTTGGATTTAGAGTTCCAAATTCATCTATCTCTATAGGAGAGAACAAAGTGAAACCTAAAAATAAAAACTGTTACTGTAGACGAACCCTTCAACCTAGAAGAACAAAATTTGGTGAGCCAAGTGGGATTTTGTGAACCGATCATTACCACCAAGTATCATCAAGATTGGGTGAAAGAATATTTCTGGTATTTCGGAAACTCGTAATTTCTTGGAACCTTTTCAACCCCTCTCAATGAAAGTGCTTTTCCACAGTCTGTGCCTAGGACTACTTGAAGAGGAAACAAATCATAGAGACAAAACTGAGAACTACTTTATTTTGTCAAGTTTCAAAGAGCTACTGCAAACCATGTTGGATTTAGAATTCCAAATTCATCTATCTATATAGGAGAGAACAGAGTGAAACCTAAAAATAAAAACTGCTACTGTAAACGAACGCTTCAACCTAGAAGAACAAAATTTGGTGAGCTAAGTGGGATTTGTGGACTTCTCATTACCACCATGTATCATCAAGATTGGGTGAAAAAATATTTGCTGGTATTTCGGAAACTCGTAATTTCTTGGAAGCTTGGCAACCCCTCTCAATGAAAGTGCTTTCCCACAATCTCTGCGTAGGGCTATTGAATCGGAAACAAATCATAGAGACAAAACTGAGAACTCCTTTATTTTGTCAAGTTTCAAAGAGCTACTACAAACCATGTTGGATTTAGAGTTCCAAATTCATCTATCTATATAGGAGAGAACAGAGTGAAACCTAAATATAAATTCTGCGACTGTATACGAACGCTTCAACCTAGAAGAACAAAATTTGGTGAGCCAAGTGGGTTTTGTGTACCGATCTGCACCACCAAGTATCATCAAGATTGGGTGAAATAATATTTGCTGGTAATTCGGAAACTCGTTATTTCTTAGAAGCTAGGCAACCCCTGTCAATGAAAGTGCTTTTCCACAGTCTCTTCTTAGGGCTACTTGAAGCGGAAACAAATAATAGAGACAAAACTGCGAACTCATTTATTTTGTCAAGTTTCAAAGGGCTACTACAAACCATGTTGGATTTAGAGTTCCAAATTCATCTATCTATATAGGAGAGAACAGAGTGAAACCTAAAAATAAAAACTGGTACTGTAAACGAACGCTTCAACTTAGAAGAACAAAATTTGGTGAGCCAAGTTTGATTTGTGGACTTGTCATTTCCACCATGTATCATCAAGATTGGGTGAAAAAATATTTGCGGGTATTTCGGAAACTCGTAATTTCTTGGAAGCTTGGCAACCCCTCTCAATGAAATTGCTTTTCCACCGTCTGTGCCAAGGGCACCTTGAAATGGAAACAAACCATAGACACAAAACTGAGAACTCCTTTATTTTGTCAAGTTTCAAAGAGCCACTACAAACCATGTTGGATTTAGAGTTCCAAATTCATCTATCTATATAGCAGAGACCAGAGTGAAACCTAAACATAAAAACTGCTACTGTAGACGAACGCTTCAACCTAGAAGAACAAAACTTGGTGAGCCAAGTAAGATTTGTGTACTTCTCATTACCACCAAGTATCATCAAGATTGGGTGAAAAAATATTTGCTGGTATTTCGAAAACTCGTTATTTCTTAGAAGCTTGGCAACCCCTCTCAATGAAAGTGCTTTTCCACAGTCTCTGCTTAGGGCTAATTGAAGTGGAAACAAATCATAGAGACAAAACTGAGAACTCCTTTATTTTCTGAAGTTTCAAAAAACTACTACAAACCATGTTGGATTTAGAGTTCCAAATTCATCTATCTATATAGGAGAGAACAGATTGAAACCTAAGTTTAAAATCTGCTACTGTAGACAAACGCTTCCACCTAGAAGAACAAAATTTGTTAAGCCAAGTGGGATTTGTGTACTGATCATTACCACGAAGTATCATCAAGATTGGGTGAAAAAATACATGCTGGTATTTCGGAAACTCGTTATTTCTTAGAAGCTTGGCAACCCCTCTCAATGAAAGTGCTTTTACACAGTCTGTGGCTAGGGCTACTTGAAGAGGAAACAAACCATAGAGACACAACTGAGAACTCCTTTGTTTTTTCAAGTTTCAAACAGCTACTAAAACCATGTTGGTTTTAGAGTTTCAAATTCATCTATCTATATAAGAGAGAACAGAGTGAAACCTAAATATAAAAACTGCTACTGTAGACGAACGCTTCAACCTAGAAGAATAAAATTTGGTGAGCCAAGTGGGATTGTGGACTTGTCATTACCACCACGTATCATAAAGATTGGGTGAAAAAATATTTGCTGGAATTTTGGAAACTCCTAATTTTTGGGAAGCTGGGCAACCCCTTTAAATCAAGTGCTTTTCCACAGTCTCTGCCTAGGGCTACTTGAAAAGGAAACAAACCATAGAGACAAAACTGAGAACTCCTTTATTTTGTCACGTTTCAAATAGCTACTACAATCCATGTTGGATTTAGAGTTCCAAAAATCATCTATCTATATAGGAGAGAACAGAGTGAAACCTAAATATTAAAACTGCTACTGTAGACGAATTCTTCAACCTAAAAGAACAAAATTTGGTGAGCCAAGTGGGATTTGTGTACTGATCATTACCACAAAGTATCATCAAGATTGGGTGAAAAAATATTGGCTGGTATTACGGAAACTCGTTATTTCTTAGAAGCTTGGCAAACCCTCTCAATGAAACTGCTTTTCCACCGTCTGTGCCTAGGGCTTCTGGAAGAGGAAACAAACCATAGAGAGAAAACTGAGAACTCCTTTATTTTGTCAATTTCAAAGAGCTACTACAAACCTTGTTGGATTTAGAGTTCCAAATTCATCTATCTGTATAGGAGAGAACAGAGTGAAACCTAAAAATAAAAACTGCTACTGTAAACCAACGCTTCAACCTAGAAGAACAAAATTTGGTGAGCCAAGTGGGATTTGTGTACTGATCATTACCACAAAGTATCATCAAGATTGGGTGAAAAAATATTGGCTGGTATTACGGAAACTCGTTATTTCTTAGAAGCTTGGCAAACCCTCTCAATGAAACTGCTTTTCCACCGTCTGTGCCTAGGGCTTCTGGACGAGGAAACAAACCATAGAGAGAAAACTGAGAACTCCTTTATTTTGTCAATTTCAAAGAGCTACTACAAACCTTGTTGGATTTAGAGTTCCAAATTCATCTATCTGTATAGGAGAGAACAGAGTGAAACCTAAAAATAAAAACTGCTACTGTAAACCAACGCTTCAACCTAGAAGAACAAAATTTGGTGAGCCAAGTGGGAATTTGTGTACTGATCGTTACCACAATGTATCATAAAGATTGGGTGAAAAAATATTTGCTGGTATTTCGGATACTCGTTATTTCTTAGAGCTTGGCAACCCCTCTCAATGAAAGTGCTTTTTCACAGTCTGTGCCTAGGGCTAATTGAAGAGGAAACAAACCACAGAGACAAAACTGAGAACTCCTTTATTTTGTCAATTTTCAAAGAGCTACTACAAACCATGTTGGATTTAGAGTTCCAAATTCATCTATCTATATAAAAGAGAACACAGTGAAACCTAAATATAAAAACTGCTACTGTAGATGAACGCTTCAACCTAGAAGAACAAAAATTTGTGAGCCAAGCGAGATTTGTGTACTTGTCAGTACCAACAAGTATCATCAACATGGGGTGAAAAAATATTTGCTGGTATTTCGGAAACTCGTTTTTTCTTAGAAGCTTGGCAACCCCCTCTCAATGAAAGTGCTTTTCCACAGTCTGTGCCTAGGGCTACTTGAAGAGGAAACAAACCCAAAGACAAAACTGAGAATCCTTTGTTTTTTCAAGTTTCAAAGAGCTACTACAAACCATTTTGGTTTTAGAGTTTCAAATTCATCTATCTATATTGGAGAGAACAGAGTGAAACCTAAATATAAAAACGGCTACTGTAGACGAACCCTTCAACCTAGAAGTAATAAATTTTGTGAGCCAAGCGAGATTTGTGTACTTGTCATTACCACCAAGTATCATCAACATGGGGTGAAAAAATATTTGCTGGTATTTCGGAAACTCGTTTTTTCTTAGAAGCTTGGCAACCCCTCTCAATGAAAGTGCTTTTCCACAGTCTGTGCCTAGGGATACTTGAAGAAAAAAACAAACCATAGACAAAAATGAGAACTCTTTTGTTCTTTTAGTTTCAAAGAGCTACTACAAACCATGTTGGTTTTAGAGTTCCAAATTCATCCTCTATATAGGAGAGAACAGAGTGAAACCTAAATATATAAACTGCTTCTGTAGATGAACGCTTCAACCTACAAGAACAGAAATTGGAGAGGCAAGTGGATTTGTGTACTGATCATTACCACAATGTATCATGAAGATTGGGTGAAAAAATATTTCCTGGTGTTACGGAAACTCGTTATTTCTTAGAAGCTTGGCAACCCCTTTCACTGAAATTGCTTTTCCACAGTCTCTGCCTAGGGCTACTTGAAAAGGAAACAAACCATAAAGACAAAATTGAGAAGTCCTTTATTTTGTCAAGTTTCAAAGAGCTACTACAAACCATGTTGGATTTAGAGTTCCAAAATCATCTATCTAAATAGGAGAGAACAGAGTGGAGACCTAAAAATAAAAACTGATACTGTAAACAAACGCTTCAACCTAGAAAGAGAAAATTTGGTGAGCCAAGTGGGAATTGTTTACTGATCATTAGCACCAAGTATAATCAAGATTGGTTGAAAAAATATTTGCTGGTATTTCGCAAACTCGTTATTTCTTAGAAGATTGGCAACCCCTCTCAATGACAGTGATTTTCCACAGTCTGTGCCTAGGACTACTTGAAGAGAAACAAACCATAGATACAAAATTGAGAACCTCCTTTATTTTGTCACGTTTCAAAGAGCTACTACAAACCATGTTGGATTTAGAGTTCCAAAATCATCTATCTATATAGGAGAGAACAGAGTGTAACCTAAATATAAAAACTGCTACTGTAGACGAACATCTTCAACCTAGAAGAACAAAATTTGGTGATCCAAGTGGGATTTGTGTACTGATCATTACCACAAAGTATCATCAAGATTGGTGAAAACATATTTGCTGGTATTTCGGAAACTGGTTATTTCTTAGAAGCTTGTCAAACCCTCTCAATGAAACTGCTTTTCCACCGTCTGTGCCTAGGGCTTCTGGAAGAGGAAACAAACCATAGAGAGAAAACTGAGAACTCCTTTATTTTGTCAAGTTTCAAAGAGCTACTACAAACCTTGTTGGATTTAGAGTTCCAAAGTCATCTATCTATTTCGGAGAGAACAGAGTGAAAACTAAAAATAAAAACTGCTACTGTAAACGAACGCTTCAAACTAGAAAGAGAAAATTTGGTGAGCCAAGTGGAAATTGTTTACTGATCATTAGCACCAAGTATAATCAAGATTGGGTAAAAAAATATTTGCTGGTATTTCGGAAACTCGTAATTTCTTAGAAGCTTGGCAACCCCTTTCAATGAAAGTGCTTTTCCACAGTCTCTGCTTAGGGCTACTGAAGAGGAAACAAACCATAGAGCCAAAACTGAGAACTACTATTTTTGTCAAGTTTCAAAGAGCTACTACAAACCATGTTGGATTTAGAGTTCCAAATTCATCTATCTATATATCAGAGAACAGAGTGGAACCTAAATATAAAAACTGCTACTGTAGACGAACGCTTAAACCTAGAAGAACCAAATTGGTGAGGCAAGTGGGATTTGTTTACTGATCGTTACCACCAAGTATCATCAAGATTGGGTGAAAGAATATTTGCTGGTATTTCGGAAACTCGTTATTTCTTAGAAGCTTGGCAACCCCTCTCAATGAAAGTGCTTTTTCACAGTCTGTGCCTAGGCTACTTGAAGATTAAGCAAACCATAGAGACAAAACGGAGAACTCCTTTATTTTGTCAAGTTTCAAAGAGCTACTACGAATCATGTTGGATTTAGAGTTCCAAACTCATCTAACTATATAGGAGAGAACAGAGTGAAACCTAAAAATAAAAACTGCTACTGTAAACAAACGCTTACCTGAAAGAACAAACTTTGGTGAGCCAAGTGGGATTTGTGTACTTGTCTTTACCACCACGTATCACCAAGATTGGGTGAAAAAATATTTGCTGGTGTTTCGGAACCTCGTAATTTCTTGGAAGCTTGGCAACCCCTTTCAATGAAAGTGCTTTTCCACAGTCTGTGCCTAGGGCTACTTGAAGAGGATACAAACCTTAGAGACAAAACTGAGAACTCCTTTATTTTGTCAAGTTTCAAAGAGCTACTGCAAACCATGTTGGGTTTAGAGTACCAAATTAATCTATCTATACATGAGAGAACAGAGTGAAACCTAAAAATAAAAATAGCTACTGTAAACGAACGCTTCAACCTAGAAGAACAAAATTCGTTGGGCCAAGTGGGATTTGTGTACTTGTCATTACAACCACGTACCATCCAGATTGGGTGAAAAAATATTTGCTGGTATTTCGGAAACTCGTAATTTCTTAGAAGCTTGGCAACCCCTTTCAATGAAAGTGCTTTTCCACAGTCTCTGCTTAGGGCTACTGAAGAGGAAACAAACCATAGAGCCAAAACTGAGAACTACTATTTTTGTCAAGTTTCAAAGAGCTACTACAATCCATGTTGGATTACAGTTCCAAATTCATCTACCTATATAGGAGAGAACAGAGTGAAACCTAAATATTAAAACTGTTACTGTAGACGAACGGTTCAACCTAGAAGAAAAAAATTGGGTGAGCCAAGTGGGATTTGTGTTCTGATCATTACCACCAAGTATCATAAGATTGGTTGAAAAAATATTTGCTGGTATTTCGGAAACTCGTTATTTCTTGAAAGCTTGGCAACCCCTCTCAATGAAAGTGCTTTTCCACAGTCTCTGCTTAGGGCTACTTGAAGAGGAAACAAATCCTAGAGACAAAACTGAGAACTCCTTTATTTTGTCAAGTTTCAAAGAGCTACTACAAACCATTTTGGATATAGAGTTCCAAATTCATCTATCTATATAGGAGAGAAGAGAGGGAAACCTAAAATTATAAACTGCTACTGTAAACGAACGCTTAAAACTAGAAGAACAAAATATGGTGAGTCAAGTGGGATTTGTCTACCGGTCATTACCACCAAGTATCATCAAGATTGGTTGAAAAAATATTTGCTGGTATTTCGGAAACTCGTTATTTTTTGGAAGCCTGGCAACCCCTTTCAATGAAAGTGCTTTTCCACAGTCTATGCTTAGGGCTACTTAAAGAGGAAATAAACCATAGAGACTAAACTGAGAACTCCTTTAATTTGTCAAGTTTCAAAGAGCTACTACAAACCATGTTGGATTTACAGTTCCAAATTCATCTATCTATATAGGAGAGAACAGAGTGAAACCTAAAAATAAAAACTGCTTCTGTACACGAACACTTCAACGTAGAAGAACAAAATTTGGTCAGCCAAGTGGGATTGGTGTACTGATCATTACCACCAAGTATCATCAAGATTGGGTGAAAAAATATTTCCTGGTATTTCGGAAACTCGTCATTTCTTAGAAGCTTGGCAACCCCTCTCAATGAAAGTGCTTTTCCACAGTCTGTGCCTAGGTATACTTGAAGAGGAAACAAACCATAGAGACAAAACTGAGAACTACTTTGTTCTGCAAAGTTTCAAAAAGCTACTAGAAACCATGTTGGATTTAGAGTTCCAAATTCATCTATCTATATGGGAGAGAACAGAGTGAAACAAAATATATAAACTGCTAATGTAGACGAGCGCTTCAACCTTGAAGAACAAAATTTGGTAGGCAAAGTGGGATTTGTGTACTTGTCATTACCACACGTATCATCAAGATTGGGTGAAAAAATATTTGCTGGTATTTTGTAAACACGTAATTTTTTGGAAGCTTGACAACCCTCTCTATGAAAGTGCTTTTCCACAGTCTGTGCCTAGGGCTATTTGAAGAGGAAACAAACCATAAAGACAAAACTGAGAACTCCTTTATTTTGTCAAGTTTCAAAGAGCTACTACAAACCAAGTTGGATTTAGAGTTCCAAATTCATCTATCTATATAGGAGAGAACATTGTGAAACACAAATGTAAGATCTGCAACTGTAGACGAACGCTTCAACCTAGAAGAACAAAATTTGTTGAGTCAATTGGGTTTGTGTACTTGTCATTACCACCACGTATCATCAAGATTGGGTGAAAAAATATTTGCTGGTATTTTGTAAACAAGAAATTTTTGGAAGCTTGAAACCCTCTCAATGAAAGTGCTTTTCAACAGTCTGTGCCTAGGGCTACTTGAAGAGGAAAGAAACCACAGAGACAAAACTGAGAACTACTTTATTTTGTCAACTTCAAAGAGCTACTACAAACCATGTAGGATTTAGAGTTCCAAATTCATCTATCAATATAAGAGAGAACAGATTGAAACCTACATATAAAAACTGCTACTGTAGACGAATGCTTCAACCTAGAAGAACAAAATATGGTGAGCCAAGTGGGATTTATGTACTGATAATTACCACCACGTATCATCAAGATTGGGTGAAAAAATATTTGCTGGTATTTCGGTAACTCGTTATTTCTTAGGAGCTTGTCAACCCCTCTCAATGAAAGTGCTTTTCCACAGTCTGTGCCTAGGGTTACTTGAAGAGGAAACAAACCATAGAGACAAAACTGAGAACTACTTTATTTTGCAAAGTTTCAAAGAGCTACTAGAAACCATGTTGAATTTAGAGTTTCAAATTCATCTATCTAAATAGGACAGAACAGAGTGAAACCTAGAAATAAAAACTGCTTCTGTAACGAACGCTTCAACCTAGAAGAACAAAATTTGGGGAGCCTAGTGGGACTTGTGTACTGATCATTATCACCACGTATCATCAAGATTGGTTGAAAAAATATTTGCTGGTATTTTGGAAACTCGTTATTTCTTAGAAGCTTGGCAACCCCTCTCAATGAAAGTGCTTTTCCACTGTCTGTGCCTAGGGCTATTGAAGAGGAAACAAACCATAGAGAAAAAACTGAGAACACCTTTATTTTGTCAGGTTTCAAAGAGCTACTACAAACCATGTTGGATTTAGAGTTCCAAATTCATCTTTCCAAATAGGAGAGAACAGAGTGAAACCTATATATAAAAACTGCTACTGTAAAAGAACATTTCATCTTAGAAGAATAAGATTTGGTGAGCCAAGTGGGATTTGTGTACTTGTCATTACCACCACGTATCACTAAGATTGGGTGAAAAAATATTTACTGGTATTTCGGAAACTCGTAATTACTTGGAAGCCTGGCAACCCTTTCAATGAAAGTGCTTTTCCACAGTCTCTGCTTTGGGCTACTTGAGGAGAAAACAAATCATGAGAAAAAACTGAGAACCCCTTTATTTTGTCAATTTTCAAAGAGCTACTACAAACCATGTTGGATTTAGAGTTCCAAAGTCATCTATCTATTTCGGAGATAACAGAGTGAAAAATAAATATAAAAACTGCTACTGTAGACGAACGCTTAAACCTAGAAGAACACAATTTGGTGAGCCAAATGGGATTTGTGTACTGATCATGAACACCACTTATCATCAATATTGGGTGAAAAAGTATTTGCTGGTATTTCGGAAACTCGTAATTTTTTGGAAGCTTGGCAACCCCTTTCAATGAAATGCATTTCCACAGTCTGTGCCTAGAGCTTCTTGAAGAGGAAACAAATCATAGAGACAAAACTGACAACTCCTTTATTTTGTCAACTTTCAAAGAGCTACTACAAACCATGTTAGATTTAGAGTTCCTAATTCGTCTATCTATATAAGAGAGAAAAGGAAAAACCTAAAAATATAAACTGCGACTGTAGACGAACGCTTAAACCTAGAAGAACAAAATTTGGTGAGCCAAGTGGGATTTGTGTACTTGTCATTACCACCACGTATCATCAAGATTGGGTGAAAAAATATATGCTGGTATTTCGGAAACTCGTAATTTCTTGTAAGCTTGCAAACCCCTTTCAATGAAAGTGCTTTTCCACAGTCTGTGCCTAGGGCTACTTGAAGAGGAAACAAATCATAGAGACAAAACTGAGAACTACTTTATTTTGTCACGTTTCAAAGAGCTACTACAAACCATGTTGGATTTAGAATTCCAAATTCATCTGTCTATGTAGGAGAGACCATAGGGAAACCTAAATATAAACATTGCTACTGTAGAAGAACGCTTCAACCTAGAAGAACAAAATTTGTTAGCCAGTGGGATTTGTGTACTGATCATTACCACCAAGTGTCATCAAGATTTGGTGAAAAAATATTTGTTGGTATTTCAGAAACTTGTTATTTCTTAGAAGCTTGGCAACCCCTCTCAATGAAAGTGCTTTTCCACAGTCTGTGCCTAGGGCTACTTGAAGAGGAAACAAACCATAGAGACAAAACTGAGAACTACTATATTTTGCAAAGTTTCAAAGAGCTACTAGAAACCATGTTGAATTTAGTGTTCCAAATTCATCTATCTAAATAGGACAGAACAGAGTGTAACCTAGAAATAAAAACTGCTTCTGTAACGAATGCTTCAACCTAGAAGAACAAAATTTGGTGAGCCAAGTGGGATTTGTGTACTTGTCATTACCACCATGTATCATCAAGATTGGGTGAAAAAATATTTGCTGGTATGTCGGAAACTCGTTATTTCTTGGAAGCGTGGCAAACGCTTTCAATGAAAGTGCTTTTCCACAGTCTGTGCCTAGGGCTACATGAAGAGGAAACAAACCATAGAGACAGAACTGAGAACTACTTTATTTTGTCAAGTTTCAAAGAGCTAGTAAAAACCATGTTGGATTTAGAGTTCCAAAGTCATCTATCTATTTGGAAGATAACAGAGTGAAACCTAAATATAAAAACTGCTACTGTAGACGAACGCTTTAACCTAGAAGAACACAATTTGGTGAGCCAAGTGGGATTTGTGTACTGATCATTAAGACCAAGTATCATCAAAATTGGGTGAAAAAATATTTGCTTTTATTTCGGAAACTCGTTATTTCTTGAAAGCTTGGCAACCCCTTTCAAAGAAAGTGCTTTTCCACCGTCTGTGCCTAGGGCTACTTGAAGAGTTAACAAACCATAGAGGCAAAACTGAGAACTACTTTATTTTGTCAAGTTTCAAAGAGCTAATACAAACCATGTTGGATTTAGATTTCCAAATTCATCTATCTATATAAGAGAGAACAGAGTGAAACCTATATATAAAAACTGCTACTGTAGATGAACGCTTCAACCTAGAAGGACAAAATTTGGTGAGCCAAGTGGGATTTGTGTACTGATCATTACCACCACATATCATCAAGATTGGGTGAAAAAATATTTGCTGGAATTTCGGAAACTCGTTATTTCTTAGAAGCTTGGGAAACCCTCTCAATGAAAGTCCTTTTACACAGTGTGTGCCTAGGGCTACTTGAAGAGGAAACAAACCATAGAGACAAAACTGAGAACTCCTTTATTTTGTCAAGTCTCAAAGAGCTACTACAAACCATGTTGGTTTGAAAGTTCCAAATTCTTCTATCTATATAGGAGAGAACAGAGTGAAACCTAAAAATAAAAACTGCTACTGTAAATGAACGCTTCAACCTAGAAGAACAAAATTTGGTGAGCCAAGTGGGATTTGTGTACTTGTCATTACCACCGTGTATCATGAAGATTGGGTGAAAAAATATTTGCTGGTATTTCGGAAACTCGTAATTTTTTGGAAGCTTGGCAACCCCTTTCAATGAAATTTCTTTTCCACAGACTCTGATTAGGGCTACTTGAAGAGAAAACAAATCATAGACACAAAACTGAGAACTACTTTTTTTGTCAATTTTCAAAGACCTACTACAAACCAGGTTGGATTTAGAGTTCCAAATTGATCTATCTATATAGGAGAGAACAGAGGGAAACACAAAAATATAAACTGCTACTGGAAACGAACGCTTCAATCTAGAAGAACAAAATTTAGGGAGTCAAGTGGGATTTGTGTACCGATCATTACCACCAAGTATCATCAAGATTGGGTGAAAAAATATTAGCTGATATTTCGGAAACTCGTAATTTCTTGGAAGGTTGGCAACTTTTTTCAATTAAAGTGCTTTTCCACAGTCTCTGCTTAGGGCTACTTGAAGATTAAACAAACCATAGAGACAAAACTAAGAACTTCTTTTTTATGTCAAGTTTCGAAGAGCTACTACAAACCATGTTGGAATTAGAGTTGCAAATTCATCTATCTATATTGGAGAGAAGAGAGTGAAACCTAAATATAAAAACTGCTACTGTAGATGAACGCTTCAACCTAGAAGAACAAAATTTGGTGAGGCAAGTGGGATTTGTGTACTGATCATTACCACCAAGTATCATCAAGATTGGGTGAAATAATATTTGCTGGTATTTCGGAAACTCGTTATATCTTAGAAGCTTGGCAACCCCTCTCAATGAAAGTGCATTTCCACAGTCTGTGCCTCAATCTACTTGAAGAGGAAACAAACCATAGAGAAAAAACTGAGAACTCCTTTATTTTGTCAAGTTTCCAAAAGCTACTGCAAACCATGTTGAATTTAGAGTTCCAAATTCATCCATCTATATAGGAGAGAACAGAGGGAAACCTAAATATAAAAACTGCTACTGTAGACGAACGCTTCAACCTAGAAGAACAAAATTTGATGAGCCAAGTGGGATTTGTGTACTTGTCATCACCACCACATATCCTCCAGATTGGGTGAAAAAATATTTGCTGGTATTTCGGAAATTCGAAATTTCTTGGAAGCTTCGCAACCCCATTCAATGAAAGTGCTTTTACACATTCTCTGCTTAGGGCTACTTGAAGAGGTAACAAATCACAGAGACAGAACTGAGAACAACTCTTTTTGTCAAATTTCAAAGATTTACTACAAACCATGTTGGATTTTGAGTTCCAAATTCATCTATCTATAAAGGAGAGAACAGAGGGAAACCTAAGTATAAAAACTGCTACTGTAGACCAACTCTTCAACCTAGAAGAACACAATTTGGTGAGCCAAGTGGGATTTGTGTACTGATCATTACCACCACGCATCATCAAGATTGGGTGAAAAAATATTTGCTGGAATTTCGGACACTCATTATTTCTTAGAAGCTTGGGAACCCCTTTTATTGAAGGTGCTTTTCCACAGTCTATGCCTAGGGCTACTTGAAGAGGAAAAAAACGATAGAGACAAAACTAAGAACTTCTTTATTTTGTCAAGTTTCAAAGCGCTACTACAAACCATGTTGGATTTAGAGTTCCAAATTCATCTATCTATATACGAGAGAAGAGAGTGAAACCTAAATATAAAAACTGCTACTGTAGACGAACGCTTCAACCTAGAAGAACAAAATTTGGTGAGCCAAGTGGGACTTGTGTACTGATCATTACCACCAAGTATCCTCAAGATTGGGTGAAATAATATTTGCTGGTATTTCGGAAACTCGTTATTTCTTAGAAGCTTGGCAACCCCTCTCAATGAAAGTGCTTTTCCACAGTCTGTGCCTAGGGCTACTTAAAGAGGAATCAAACCATAGAGACAAAACTAAGAACTACTTTATTTTGCCAAGTTTCAAAGAGCTACTACAAACCATGTTGGATTTAGAGTTCCAAATTCATCTATCTATATAGGAGAGAAGAGAGTGAAACCTAAATATAAAAACTGCTACTGTAGACGAACGCTTCAATCTAGAAAAACAAAATTTGGTGAGCCAAGTGGGATTTGTGTACTGATAATTACCACCAAGTATCATCAAGATTGGGTGAAATAATATTTGCTGGTATTTCGGAAACTCGTTATTTCTTAGAAGCTTGGCAACCCCTCTCAATGAAAGTGCTTTTCCACAGTCTGTGCCTAAATCTACTTGAAGAGAAAACAAACCATACAGACAAAACTGAGAACTCCTTTATTTTGTCAAGTTTCCAAAAGCTACTGCAAACCATGTTGAATTTAGAGTTCCAAATTCATCCATCTATATAGGAGAGAACAGAGGGAAACCTAAATATAAAAACTGCTACTGTAGACGAACGCTTCAACCTAGAAGAACAAAATTTGGTGAGCCAAGTGGGATTTGTGTACTTGTCATTACCACCACGTATCCTCCAGATTGGGTGAAAAATATTTGCTGGTATTTCGGAAAATCGAAATTTCTTGGAAGCTTCGCAACGCCATTCAATGAAAGTGCTTTTCCACATTCTCTGCTTAGGGCTACTTGAAGAGGAAACAAATCACAGAGACAAAACTGAGAACTATTTTTTTTTGTCAAATTTCAAAGATCTACTACAAACCATGTTGGATTTTGAGTTCCAAATTTATCTACCTATAAAGGAGAGAACAGAGGGAAACCTAACTATAAAAACTGCTACTGTAGAAGAACGCTTCAACCTTGAAGAACACAATTTGGTGAGCCAAGTGGGATTTGTGTACTGATCATTACCACCACGTATCATCAAAATTGGGTGAAAAACTATTTGCTGGTATTTCGGATACTCGTAATTTCTTGGAACCTTGGCAACCCCTTTCAATGAATGTGCTTTTCCACAGTCTCTGCTTAGGGCTACTTGAAGGGGAAACAAACTATAGAGACAAAACTGAGAACTACTTTTTTTTGTCAAATTTCAAAGAGCTACAACAAACCATGTTTTTTATTGAGTTCCAAATTCATCTATCTATATAGGAGATCACAGAGGGAAACCTAAATACAAAAACTGCTACTGTAGACGAACGCTTCAACCTAGAAGAACAAAATTTGGTGAGCCAAGTGGGATTTGTGTATTGATCATTACCACCAAGTATCATCAACATTGGGTGAAATAATATTTGCTGGTATTTCGGAAACTCGTTATTTCTTAGAAGCTTGGCAACCTCTCTCAATGAAAGTGCTTTTCCACAGTCTGTGCCTAGGGCTACTTGAAGAGAAAACAAACCATAGAGACAAAACTGAGAACTTCTTTATTTTGTCAAGTTTCCAAAAGCTACTACAAACCATGTTGAATTCAGAGATCCAAATTCATCCATCTATATAGGAGAGAACAGAGGGAAACGTAAATATAAAAACTGCTACTGTAGACGAACGCTTCAACCTAGAAAAACAAAATTTGGTGAGCCAAGTGGGATTTGTGTACTGATCATTACCACCAAGTATCATCAAGATTGGGTGAAAAAATATTTGCTGGTATTTCTGATAATCGTAATTTTTAGGAAACTTGGCAACCCCTTTCAATGAATGTGCTTTTCCACAGTCTCTACTTAGGGCTACTTGAAGAGGAACAAACCATAGAGACAACATGAGAACTACTTTTTTATGTCAAGTTTCGAAGATCTACTACTAACCATGTTGGATTTAGAGTTGCAAATTCATCTATCTATATAGGAGAGAACAGAGGGAGACCTAAATATAAAAAGTGCTACTGTAGACGAACGCTTCAACCTAGAAGAACAAAATTTGGTGAGCCAAGTGGGATTTGTGTACTGATCATTACCACCACGCATCATCAAGATTCAGTGAAAAAATATTTTCTTGTATTTCGGATACTCATTATTTCTTAGAAGCTTGGCAAACCTTTTTATTGACGGTGCTTTTCCACAGTCTGTGCCTAGGGCTACTTGAAGAGGAAACAAACCATAGAGACAAAACTAAGAACTACTTTATTTTGTCAAGTTTCAAAGAGCTACTACAAACCATGTTGGATTTAGAGTTCCAAATTCATCTATCTATATAGCAGAGAAGAGAGTGAAACCTAAATATAAAAACTGCTACTGTAGACGAACGCTTCAACCTAGAAGAACAAAATTTGGTGAGAAAAGTAAGATTTGTGTACTGATCATTACCACCAATTATCATCAACTTTGGGTGAAATAATATTTGCTGGTATTTCGGAAACTCGTTATTTCTTAGAAGCTTGGCAACCACTCTCAAGGAAAGTGCTTTTCCACATCTGTGCCTAGGGCTACTTGAAGAGGAAACAAACCATAGAGACAAAACTGAGAAGTCCTTTATTTTGTCAAGTTTCCAAAAGCTACTTCAAACCATGTTGAATTTAGAGTTCCAAATTCATCCATCTATATAGGAGAGAACAGAGGGAAACCTAAATATAAAAACTGCTATTGTAGACAAAAGCTTCACCTAGAAGATCAAAATTTGGTGAGCCAAGTGGGATTTGTGTACTGATCATTGCCACCACGTATCATCAAGATTGGTTGAAAAAATATTTGCTGGTATTTCGGAACTCGTAATTTTTAGGAAACTTGGCAACCCCTTCAATGAATGTGCTTTTCCACAGTCTCTGCTTAGGGCTACTTGAAGAGGAAACAAACCATAGAGAAAAAACTGAGAACTACTTTATTTTGTCAAGTTTCCAAAAGCTACTGCCAACCATGTTGAATTTAGAGTTCCAAATTCATCCATCTATATAGGAGAGAACAGAGGGAAACCTAAATATAAAAACTGCTACTGTAGACGAACGCTTCAACCTAGAAGAACATAATTTGGTGAGCCAAGTGGGATTTGTGTACTTGTCATTACCACCACGTATCCTCCAGATTGGGTGAAAAATATTTGCTGGTATTTCGGAAAATCGACATTTCTTGGAAGCTTCGCAACCCCATTCAATGAAAGTGCTTTTCCACATTCTCTGCTGAGGGCTACTTGAAGAGGAAACAAATCACAGAGACAAAACTGAGAACTACTTTTTTTGTCAAATTTCAAAGATCTACTACAAACCATGTTGGATTTTGAGTTCCAAATTTATCTACCTATAAAGGAGAGAACAGAGGGAAACCTAACTATAAAAATTGCTACTGTAGACGAACGCTTCAACCTTAAAGAACACAGTTTGGTGAGCCAAGTGGGATTTGGGTACTGATCATTACCACCAAGTATCATCAAAATTGGGTGAAAAACTATTTGCTGGTATTTCAGATACTCGTAATTTCTTGGAACCTTGGCAACCCCTTTCAATGAATGTGCTTTTCCACAGTCTCTGCTTAGGGCTACTTGAAGAGGAAACAAACTATAGAGACAAAACTGAGAACTACTTTTTTTTTGTCAAATTTCAAAGAGCTACTACAAACCATGTTTTTTATTGAGTTCCAAATTCATCTATCTATACAGGAGATCACAGAGGGAAACCTAAATACAAAAACTGCTACTGTAGACGAACGCTTCAACCTAGAAGAACAAAATTTGGTGAGCCAAGTGGGATTTGTGTACTGATCATTACCACCAAGTGTCATCAACATTGGGTGAAATAATATTTGCTGGTATTTCGGAAACTCGTTATTTCTTAGAAGCTTGGCAACCTCTCTCAATGAAAGTGCTTTTCCACAGTCTGTGCCTAGGGCTACTTGAAGAGAAAACAAACCATAGAGACAAAACTGAGAACTCCTTTATTTTGTCAAGTTTCCAAAAGCTACTACAAACCATGTTGAATTCAGAGATCAAAATTCATCCGTCTATATAGGAGAGAACAGAGTGAAACCTAAATATAAAAACTGCTACTGTAGACGAACGCTTCAACCTAGAAAAACAAAATTTGGTGAGCCAAGTGGGATTTGTGTACTGATCATTACCACCAAGTATCATCAAGATTGGGTGAAAAAATATTTGCTGGTATTTCTGATAATCGTAATT